>NC_053028.1:35650886-35778360 GCF_003073215.2 Triticum urartu | reverse complement strand
GAATTCCAAATTATGTCAAGATATTCATACACGTTCTTGCATTTATCGTGAAGCCAAGCAAATAGGGCCAGTACTTGGTCACAGACCACAGTTCCCTACTTCCACTATGGTTGTTCATCAGATTCGAGTGCATTAAGGTATACCAATGCAAATAATTGTTCATCAACGTGAACTTGTACCATAAAGTGGTGACAGCACAGGATTGCGTTTCTCCACTAGAGTGTGTCAAGGGAATCTAGAGTGCCATCAACATATTCATAACCTAAGAGGCACATGGACACCCCAAGGTATGGAGGAACAAAGGGACATCAAGATGGATGGCAAGGGAGTGGCACAAAAGTGAAAATCTATTGATTTCCTTAAAAATGCCTGCCTCAGATGAGATGGGATGTTGAGAGTGTCAATCTGGTTTGTGCTCCATAGAACAATCTGATGCATCTAATGATGTTGATTTTGTATTATAAATATTGATATTTCTTCTATAAAATTGGTCAAACTTTACAAAGTTTGATTTTAGACAAATCTTATATGTGGATTAAAAAGGACCGGAGAGAGTACACGTAAAATGTTAATAAAGAAACTTTTGTTTAAAAGCAACCCAAAATACAAATCCATAGCACCACAAATTATTTTTTTCCATTACCCTATGTCTAAAACATATATTGATAAAAATATGTATGTACATATATAATAGACATCTATAAGAATATTTTAATTATATTTTTGAGAAAATTAGGGACCAAATATTGTTTTTTCTTTTTCTGGAGTGGATGTAGCTCGCCTCCCTTTTGACTTTTTAGCGACTAGAATGAGATAACACCTTGTGGCGCAGTCTTTTCAACATCGGCTTTCTTTATCTTAAATTTTGACCAGGCTCTTTTATTGTCCCTTATATTTTTTGTGGGATATGTTTGGGATCCACAAAAAGTGACTTAAAGTTGCGGTAGGCTAGAGGTGAAAGCCATAAGATCCCGCGACCAACTCATGGTTCGGGCACATGGATAGCTAGCTTGCACGCACCCCTGTCCATAGCTAGTTCGTTGGTGATACTTCAATCCTTCAGATCTTTCTTTACGAACTCCTCCCATATCAAATTCCGGGTAGGCTAGAGGTGAAAGCCATAAGATCCCGCGACCAACTCATGGTTCGGGTACATGGATAGCAAGCTTGCACGCACCCATGTCCATAGCTAGTTCGTTGGTGATACTCCAATCCTTCAGATATCTCTTTACGGATTCCTCCCATATCAAATTCGGTCTACCCCGACCTCTCTTGACATTCTACGCACGCTTTAGCCGTCCGCTATGCAGTGGAGCTTCTGGCAGCCTGCGTTGTATATGCCCAAACCATCTCAGACGATGTTGAACAAGCTTCTCTTCAGTTGGTGCTACCCCAACTCGATCTCATATATCATCATTCCGGACTCAATCCTTTCTTGTGAACACATACATCTCAACATACGCATCTCCGCCACACCTATCTGTTGAACATGTCGCCTTTTAGTCGGCCAACACGCAGCACCTTACAACATTGCGGGCCAGACCGCCGTCCCGTAGAACTTGCCTTTTAACTTTTGTGGCACTCTCTTATCGCAAAGACTGCCAGAAGTTTGGCGCCACGTCATCCATCCGTCTTTAATTCGATGGTTTACATCTTCATCAATACCCACATCCTTCTGCAGCATAGACCCCAAATATCGAAAGGTGTCCTTCTGAGGCACCACATGCCCATCAAGTCTAACCTCCTCCTCCTCGCGCCTAGTAGTACTGAAACCGCACATCATGTACTCAGTTTTAGATCTACTAAGCCTAAACCCGTTCGATTCCAAGGTTTGTCTCCATAACTCTAACTTCTTATTTACCATCGTCCGACTATCGTCAACTAGCACCACATCATCCGCAAAGAGCATACACCATGGGATATCTTCATGTATATCCCTTGTGACCTCATCCATCACCAAGGCAAAAAGATAAGGTCTCTATGCTGACCCCTGATGTGGTCCTATCTTAATCGGGAAGTCATCAGTGTTGACATCACTTGTTCGAACACTTGTCACAACATTATTTTACATGTCCTTGATGAGGGTAATGTACTTCACTGGGACTTTGTGTCTCTCCAAGGCCCACCACATGACATTTCGCGGTATCTTATCATAGGCCTTCTTCAAGTCAATGAACACCATATGCAAGTCCTTTTGCTCCATGTATCTCTCCACAAGTTGTCATACCAAGAAAACGGCTTCTATGGTCAACCTCCCAGGCATGAAGCCAAACTGATTTTTGGTCATGCTGGTCATTCTTCTAAGCGGTGCTTAATGACTCTCTCACATAGCTTCATTGTATGGCTCATCAGCTTAATTCCACGATAATTAATACAACTCTGAACATCCCCCTTGTTTTTGAAGATTTGTACTAATATGTTCCGTCTCCATTCTTCTGGCATCTTGTTTGCCCGAAAAATGAGGTTGAAAAGCTTGGTTAGCCATACTATCGCTATGTCCCCAAGGCCTTTCCACACCTCAATGGGGATACAATCAGGGCCCATCGCCTTGCCTCCTTTAATCCTTTCTAAAGCCTCCTTTACCTCAGACTCCTGGATTCGCCGCACAAACCGCACGCTGGTCTCGTCAAAGGAGTCATCCAGCTCAATGGTCGAACTCTCATTCTCCCCATTGAACAACTTGTCGAAGTACTCCCGCCATCTATGCTTAATCTCCTCGTCCTTCACCAGGAGTTGGTCTGCTCCGTCCTTAATGCATTTGACTTTGATCAAGTAAAATATTCCACTGGCGAAAAATAAAACTGAACGGAAAAATATGAAAAGGAAAAATAATAAAATAATGAAAAAGGGTAAGAAACAAAGACAAATAGGTGAAAATGTTTTTTTCAAAGACATAATAACCATGAAATGTACAAATCGAGGAAAATCGGATGAACACCACAATAAAGAAAAGTAAATTGGATAACAAACGAAGGAAACATTACAAAAGACATAATAACCATGAAAACACTACAAAAGACAAATAGGTGAAAATGTTTTTTTTCAAAGACATAATAACCATGAAAATGTTTTTTTCAAAGACATAATCAGACTCCTTATGCAACAAAAATAAAAAATAGAAAATCATCATACAACATTATTACTATTAGAATAAAAAAGAATGAAATAAAACAACTCAATACAGCCAGTTAACAAAAAAGTGGGAAAATCATCTTGACAATAATTTAGGATTTCTATTGGGACAAGACAAGTGGAACAAAGATAATGTCATGGTGGAATAATTCAAGATTGGTGTTGGAAACGAGAAATTAATATAACTCGAACAAATTACTCATGATGAAACAACTCAAGATTACTAAAATTCATCATGGAACATAATTACTATAAGAATAAAAGAAGTGGAACAAAAATAAAATCATCAAAGGAAAAAACTCATAATTACTAGTGAAACAAAAAAAATTGGAGGAAATTGAAGCTGTTGTAAAGCAATCCACGATTACCGGTGGGAAAATTCATCTAAAAAGGAAGTTGTCATGAATATTCAAAATTAAGTGGTGCCGAATACACTAAAATAAGTAGAACAAAAACCATTAAATACAGAAAATATGTGAAATAAAAATTAGTACACATCAAACAATAAAATGGATACAATACCTATTGTGAAATCAAAAAATTAAAAGAAATGTACTCCCTCCGGTCCTAAATATAAATCTATTTAGAGATTCCACTATGGACTACATAAAGATGTATATAGACATATTTTAGGGTGTAGATTCACTCATTTCTGCTCCGTGTGTAGTCGCTTATTGGAATCTCTAAAAAGACTTATATTTAAATATCAACCTCTGATAATATAATGAACAGTTACTACTGAGTTTACAGTTACTGGTAAGAACTAGTAAATGAGGGGAGGAATCATATGCTACTACTGTAGATAGCTGTGCAATTGGCAGCACTGAGATGAATACCTAGTGATAAATGATATGACAAAATCTCGGCTGAAACTGACTATTATAGCTAGTTAGAGCATCTCTAGCAGACCTCTTAAAATGCACGAAACTGTAAAATTACCGCCAGTTTACAATTTAGACGGAAAAAACGACCGGAATAGAACCCGTAAATTACTCCGACCTGTAAATTTTTTTAAGAGGCGCGGAAAATATCCTGGCCAAATCCATGAAAATAAGGATTTAAAGATCAACCCGAGAACGACCTATATACGACGAAAGACCATTGGCGGAAATCCAACGGCCGTCGTAACCTTCATGAATCGCTCCCGTTCGCCTGTCCCCGGCCGCCGCGCTCGTCCCGACCACCGCGGCCACCGGCCGCCATGCCCAACCATCGCATGAAGCTAGCTAGCTAGCCATCCGCTCGAATTGCTAACTAGCTCCGCCTGCTCGAATTGCTAGCTAGCTAGCTAGCCAGCCTCATGCGAGTGTCGGCCGCGAACGGCTCGGCGGCGGCCGTCCGCTCGAATTGCTAGCTAGCTAGCTAGCCAGCCTCAAGTGTCGGCCGCGAATGCCTCGGCGGCGGCGGTTGCTGCTGCAGTCGGCACTGCTGCTGGCTCCGGCCCGATCGCGCTCGGTGGCGAGCACGAGGAGATGGTCACGGAGGCAGGATACGCACACACCGAGGGGACGGAACTCAACATGAAAGGCATGAGGAAAAAGATGGTATATTTAGAGAATATTTTTTTACGGGTTGATTATACGGGCCTCGCCGCAGCTAAAATCAACTCTTATAATGCGTTTTTCTCGGCCCGTAAAACGCTTATACGGGTCGTAGTTTTAAAGGATCTGCTAGAGATGCTCTTAGCCACCGAGCGACTATTTTGTCACATAATATAATTATGAATATAATTTGCTTTAAGTTGTATATACATGAACATTGCGAAAACATTGTCAAAACATGAAGCCCATTCCCCCCTCGTCCAGAGTCTTACCTAAATAAACCACCACCCCCCCCCCCCCCCCTCCTAAAAAAATAAAATAGAAAAATAAACCACCATACCATTTTGACTTTTTTTTTATGAGATAAACCTATCAAAGGTCTCGGAATTTCCTTCTGGCTTATATATATTGCAGTTCCAGAAGTTATTTTTCTTCATCTGTTGTTCTGGCTACATGGTTAAACTTTTGAGACTAATTAATTATTTCTGGCATGTTACAGGTATGGTGTTGAGGTCCCGGCAAAGGAGGCGGCAGCGGCACTGTCGCCTACAGCGGAGGAGCAAGCGTCCGCATCATCCGCTAGTTCCGATGATGAAAAAGAAAAGAGCAACGATCAACTCATGCTAGCAGTGGCAACGACTAACCATTCTGGTGTAAGAGGGACATTTTACCAGCCTCGTACGCCGGAGGAGAACATTAGGGTGAAGCTAGCCGAATGGATAGAGGATGTCGCACAATGCGGCACTGCTATGGGAGAGCCCATACCATCGGTCGCCATTGTGGCACAGGATAAAGAGGAAACCCTGGCTATTGCGAACGAAGCTTCGGCAATGTGGGAAAAACGTTGTCCCCACTGGCGCAGTGTCATGGTCGACATCCCAGCAGTGCACATCCAGTCCCGAACCCTTCGAACTCGGGACATTCTGTACTACATCCTGCGGAAGCTTCAGTCTCTCGAACCCCAGCCCCAGCAACAGGAATGTCAAGTCGGTGAAGAGGAGGCTGAAAAAATAAGATTTGATATTCGCTTAGAAAAATGGAAGCTGCTCGATGAAGTCACAGAACAAATCCAAGCAATGAAGGTGGACAACAAACTTTCTGAAATCAAGAACACCATGGAACAAATGAAGGGCGCACAACTGCAGATCAACCTACAACAAATGGATGAAGACCTGCTGGGTCTGCCAGAATCTGTTAAAGATCAACCCTTATGGGTACTCCTTCGAGCGCTGTGGCAGCTCAAGCACAAGCCTATTGAAGGTGAGCCTACTACCAAACAAGACCAAGAATGGAAGGAAGACAGATTCACGCATGAATATATCATCAAGAGAACAGCCGAGAAGCTTAAAGGGCATATGGAAGAAGATGCAGACACAAAGGCAATTCGTCTCAAAGAAGCCCATTATGAACAGATCCTAAGGGAGGTGTTCCCCCCGGTGACCACCAAGAAGAACCCGCAGATCCAGGAGCAAGCCACCGCCGTCAGCGCCACTAGCACCATTATATTGGTCGAGGATCAAATCAAAGAAATGATCCGTAAGGTCCTTCAGGAGAAATCCGTGCACAAACCAGGTGCTGAGCTACAGGAAGACAAAACCATGAAGAAACCAGGTCCAGCTGAGCTGCAGGAAGACAAATCCGTGAAGAAAATAGATACAACTGATGGTATACAAAGTCAGCATTGTATCCCCAATGCTCTAATTGAAGAAACCATAGCAAAGATTCAGGAAATCGAGTGCACGATGCAAGACCAGCTCCAGATCAAAGGAATCATGGACAAAATTGAAGATTGTTTGACGGGACAAGATGACAAGATCCTGGTTATCCTCAAACTCGATGCTGACTGGGTATCCAGATGGAAGGATACCAAAAATGCTTTCAGCATGTTTGGTTGCATAGCCGGTGCACTGATGTTGACATTCAAAGATAAGATAGCACGAGCCAAAGAATATTGTTGGCCACTGCGGGAGCCTATAGACTATAGTCTTCTTGGCTTCTACCATGATACTGCACTTGAGCTTACAAAAAACCACATGCTTGAAGATAACCCAAAGATTTATCTTGACATCTTGGACAAGTGTAAGCACCATGAATTCTGCATGAAGATCTTCATTCATGCTTTGCACGCCAACCCCAAGAGGAGCAATGAGGAGCTAAGCAAGTTGCACAAAGCCCTGCAGCCGGTACATGAAGCTTCACACACATCTGCACACAACTCATTGGACAGCAATATCATTGCTAAGAAGATGTTCATGTTCTCTTACAGTGACCTGCCTAAGGAATACAGGTCCTGCTTGCTATACCTAGCAATTTTCCCTCGAAGACAACACATCAGGCGGTCAACCTTGATAGGACGGTGGGTTGTAGAGGGGTTGATAACCAAGCAAGACTGGGCCAGCTCTGTGCGACATGCCAATCGATGTTTTGAGGCGCTCATTAACCGGTGGCTTCTTTATCCTGCTGATATTGGTGCTACAGGACAGGTGAAGAGCTGTGTGATAGGTGATGTAGTTCATGGATTCATAACCAAGATCGCCAGGAAACAGCGCATTGTAGAAACACGCCTGTCACATTACTTGGCTCGCCACTTCTCCATTTTCAACAATCTCCGAATCCGTCGCTCTGATACAATCAATAGATTCTTTGAAAAGCTCTATGAAGAATCATTTCGAGTATCCATTATCAAGGTGCTAGATCTAGAAGGTTGTAAATGCTTTGGTGGTAAGAACCAGCGGTACCTCAAGGACATCTGCAGGACGATGTTACTGCTCAAGTATCTGAGTCTAAGAAAAACAGATGTTAAACAGCTGCCTAGTGAAATCAACAACCTCCGTGAGCTGGAAGTATTGGATATTCGGGACACCGATGTGCCTGAGTCTGCAACAGTAAATGTCCTACTCCTGAAGCTGAAGCATTTGCTGGCTGGACACGTTGTGCTGAACTCAGTGCCTTGTGTTCCTGACAAGATTGGAAAAATGTTAAACATGGAGGTATTGTCCAATGTCAAGGCACGAAATCATCAAGTTTTGAAAGATATTGGAAAGCTGTGGCAGCTGAGGAAGCTTGGTGTGGTTATTGAAGACAATGACAAACTCGTTAGGAATTTGCTTCGAGCTATCAGCGACCTGCATGAGTGCCTCAAGTCTCTGTCAATCACTCTTCCCATGACTGACCAAGATCGTTCCACCGAAGATTTTCCAATTGATGTTCTCGAATATTATAAACACCCTCCCAAGCTTCTTGAGAGCCTAAGCATTACTGGAACCACAAAAAACAGGCAACTTCTTCAACTGCTGACCAAAGATAATGACTTCTTCCAACTTGCGAAGATAACTCTAACTGGAACCCGACTGAAGCAGGATAATCTGAAGGTCCTCAACCAGCTTCCCAATATAGTTTGTCTCAGGCTCCGGGAAAAAGCATACATCGATGACAATCTCACCTTCAAGAATGAAGAATTCAAAAATCTCAAGTGCTTTCTTGTTGAGGGCTCCAACATGACTGACATCTTGTTTGAAGGTGGAGCCCATAAGCTGGAGAAGATCATTTTATGCTCAACTGATGGCATACAATCTCTTTCTGGGGTCGAAGCCCTTCCAGAACTGAAGGAAGTCGAGTTGAACAACAACAACAATAAGCTTTCATTGTTTGACAAGGCTAAGAAAGTTTCCAAGGTGACTCTCTGTAGTACCAAACTGAGTGAAGATGACCTGAAAATGTTCGCCAAGATACGATATGTGCGCTGCCTAATCCTGAAGGAGAAAGCTTGTGTTGAAAGCCAGATTAAGTTCAACAAAGATGAGTTCCCAAGTCTCAACCTTCTTATTGTCGATGGTTCTGCCATCACCAACATAGGGTTCGCCAATGGATCTGCTCCTAAGCTCGAGAAGATCATCTGGTCATTCACAGAGGACAAGGTGCGGAGTCTCTCTGGCATTGACAACCTACCAAAATTGAAAGAGCTCGAGTTCAATGGCGACTTGATCCCTGGCTGAGTTGAAAGAAGCAATTAACAAACATAAAAATAAACCCAATCTTATACACAACAAACCAGAAAACCAATACCAAGAAATGGGAAACATAAAAGAAATGGGCAAGGCCGCAAGATTCCCATCCTGCTGGAAGAGCCAGGATTGATGCTGGAGGTGCCGTTCCTATCATATCCATTCATCATCGACTCCCATCCCATGGTGTGGCTTGTGTGTGCTATTTGGCTTGCTGTTGTGTGTTTCTGTCCACAGTGCATGTGTGGACATACATATTCTGTATCTATGTATGTTGATCGGCTGAGTGTTGGCCCCTGCTACTTATTATGCATTTGTGCCTTGTAACTAAGATTGAGCATATGTAATGGTGTTGTACGGACGGGTATGCTCTGAGTAACTAAGATTGTGCCCTGTAACTAAGATTGAATAAATGTAATGGTGTCAAGTTTGAGCTCATGGATTTGGGTGTCTTTCCAGCCTGAGTGAATGACTGCATGGTGTGAGAATTAAGTCACTCGTCTCCAGGTTGCGAGTGGTTCATCCTAAGCTCGAGAAAACTATCTACTGAATGTGATCTCACTACAGACATGGCCAAATTCTGGGCTCTCTGTTTTTGAGTTCCCGCGGCAGACATGCCCAAATCCCCACACCAAATTCCGTCTAATCTATTCATGGCCAAACCAATCAGATCCCCGACGCTGCATCGCATCTCAAATCGATCGAGATCGACATCCCCGACACACACACAACACCCACACCCACACGCGTGGTGCGGGGAGCTCACCGTGCGGAGGCCAACGGCGGCCTTGCTTGAAGGTGGCGGCGCGCAGAGGGATGCCCGGGAGGAAGGAGGAGGTCCGGAAGGAAGGCGCCTGCTCGGACGGCATCGCCGTCAGGGTATCAGGGCCCCGCCATATATAGCCGCCCCCACCGCCAGCCGTCATGGCTCTCCTCTGCATCGGGCCGAGCTTGCCTAGGGCGACCACCACCTCGTCGGCCACGCCCTGGCCCCTGAGCCACCATCGCCGGGCTCCTCCGACTGCCACCTCACTGTCTCGCCGGAGATGGGCTCGAGCGCGACAGCGCACAACAGAGGGTGGAGATTATAGCTGGCCAAACGGGCCGGGCTGGGCCGGCCCGGCACGGCCCATCTTAATCGTGCCTGGCATGGCCCGGCCCGCCGAGGCACGATTATTATACGGGTCGTGTCGTGCCAGCCCGCGTGCTGTAGCCTGCAGCCCAGGAAGGGCCCATATGCTAATCGGGCCGGCCCACCAGCACGCTAGGCCCGCTAATCTGCCTCTTGAGAGCCTAAGCATTACTGGAACCGCAAGAAAGGGGCAACTTCTTCAACTGCTGACCAATAAAGACTTCTTCCAACTTGTAAAGATAACTCTAACTGGAACCCGACTGAAGCAGGATGATCTGAAGGTCCTCAACCAGCTTCCCAATATAGTTTGTCTCAGGCTCCGGGACAAAACATACATCAATGACAATCTCACCTTCAAGAATGAAGAATTCAAAAATCTCAAGTGCTTTCTTGTTGAGGGCTCCAACATGATTGACATCTTGTTTGAAGGTGGAGCCCATAAGCTGGAGAAGATCATTTTATGCTCAACTGATGGCATACAATCTCTTTCTGGGGTCGAAGCACTTCTAGAACTGAAGGAAGTCGAGTTGAACAACAACAACAATAAGCTTTCATTGTTTGACAAGGCTGAGAAAGTTTCTAAGGTGACTCTTTGTAGTACCAAACTGAGTGAAGATGACCTGAAAATGTTCGCCAAGATACAATATGTGCGCTGCCTAATCCTGAAGGAGAAAGCTTGTGTTGAAAGCCAGATTAAGTTCAACAAAGATGAGTTCCCAAGTCTCAACCTTCTTATTGTCGATGGTTCTGCCATCACCAACATAGGGTTCGCCAATGGATCTGCTCCTAAGCTCGAGAAGATCATCTGGTCATTCACAGAGGACAAGGTGCAGAGTCTCTCTGGCATTGACAACCTACCAAAATTGAAAGAGCTCGAGTTCAATGGCAACTTGATCCCTGGTGAGTTGAAAGAAGCAATTAACAAACATAAAAATAAACCCAATCTTATACACAACAAACCAGAAAACCAATACCAAGAAATGGGAAACATAAAAGAAATGGGCAAGGCCGCAAGATTCCCATCGTGCTGGAAGAGCCAGGATTGATGCTGGAGGTGCCGTTCCTATCATATCCATTCATCATCGACTCCCATCCCATGGTGTGGCTTGTGTGTGCTATTTGGCTTGCTGTTGTGTGTTTCGGTCCACAGTGCATGTGTGGACATATATATTCTGTATCTATGTATGTTGATCGGCTGAGTGTTGGCTCCTGCTACTTATTATGCATTTGTGCCTTATAACTAAGATTGAGCATATGTAATGGTGTGTACGGACGGGTATGCTCTGAGTAACTAAGATTGTGCCCTGTAACTAAGATTGAATAAATGTAATGGTGTCAAGTTTGAGCTCATGGATTTGGGTGTCTCTACAGCCTGAGTGAATGACTGCATGGTGTGAGAATTAAGTCACTCGTCTCCAGGTTGCGAGTGGTTCATCCTAAGCTCGAGAAAACTATCTACTGAATGTGATCTCACTGCAGACATGGCCAAATTCTGGGCTCTCTGTTTTTGAGTTCCCGCGACAGACATGCCCAAATCCCCACACCAAATTCCCTCTAATCTATTCATGGCCAAACCAATCAGATCCCCGTCGCTGCATCGCATCTCAAATCGATCGAGATCGACATCCCCGACACACACACAACACCCAAACCCACACGCGCGGTGCGGGGAGCTCACCGTGCGGAGGCCAACGGCGGCCTTGCTTGAAGGTGGCGGCGCGCAGAGGGACGCCGGGGAGGAAGGAGGAGGTCCGGCAGGAAGGCGCCTGCTCGGACGGCATCGCCGTCAGGGGATCAGGGCCCCGCCATATATAGCCGCCCCCGCCGCCAGCCGTCATGGCTCTCCTCTGCATCGGGCCGAGCTTGCCTAGGGCGACCACCACCTCGTCGGCCACGCCCTGGCCCCTGAGCCGCCATCGCCGGGCTCCTCCGACTGCCACCTCACTGTCTCGCCGGAGATGGGCTCGAGCGCGACAACGCACAACAGAGGGTGGAGATTATAGCTGGCCAAACGGGCCGGGCTGGGCCGTCCCGGCACGGCCCATCTTAATCGTGCCTGGCATGGCCCGGCCCGCCGAGGCACAATTATTATTGGTGGAAAATGTTTCATTGCTAGATTTGCACCTAATGAAGCACACTGGATACTATGTAATGTATGCAACTATTCCCGCCAAAAAAAAGAACCATGCCACAGTTCTTTTCATTGATTTATAGCTACCTTCAGTTCATGAATTGTATAGAAAAATGCTGCTACACTATCCATAGTATAGAAAGCCATTTTCGTCCCTTATAACTGATGAGAAATCCACAAACTTTTGTTTAAAATATTTCTATATCTTTTAGGACTGAAACTTTCTGATGAGTATATGTGTTTTTTACAATGAAGATTGATAGCAAAGCATCATAAGCGAGAGACCATGACAGAAACAACAACATGCGTCAACATCGGCACGTTACTCACGAGGGAGTTGGCCACACCAGAGAACTATGTGGTCAAGGCACATCTTTAGACTCAGAGAAAGACGGTTCCAGACCCCCAAACATTGCCACCACAGACACTATCGGTGGGTGCAGATCGCACATGCCGACAGCAGAGGAAACAGAGCTGTAGACTCGGGCGGCAAATGCGAAACTCAATGCTAGCTGTTCAACCATGGGCAGATTTTCTGGGCACTGAGGGCAACCACCCTCCTTGGCGTCGACTATTTCCTTTCGGATGAGCATTACTCCGATGTGGACGAAAGCTTGAGCCAGCAACCAACCGAAAAATTGGACGTGGGAAGGCTCGCACCTGCTCCAAATGAAAGTGGCACGGTTTGTACAGCCGGACAATCACGATCATGCTGGCTGTCATCAAGCAGTGGAGGAGGCGGCTTACGTGTCTGATGTCTCTAATTCCCATATACTACATGTCATCTCTCTGATTCTGTCCTCATCTTCCCTTCTGGGTATGTGGGTGTCACCTATCTGGTGTGCTAATATGTAGGATTATGTCCAAAAAGAAGGGGTTCACATATCAGTGTGGATGAATGAACATTGTGGCTTCCTACATACTGTACTTCTGTAAGATGGCTTCCTACTTATACTGGTGAAGATCGATCAGTATATGCATAGTGGAGAGGTGGATAGCATTATGCACACAAATGTGACAGGTTGGTAGAGTATATTCATTATGTGTACGTGAGTTGAATGACCATTTGTTTCTATATGGGGCCTAAGTGTGGGTCCACGTCCAGCCTTCATTTTTTCCCTATGTAATGGGTGTTTTATGAAAGCATCAATAGCATGCGCACAATATACTAATAGAGTAGCATGGTTATCTGTTCAAATACTAATATTTGAATGTTGTTCAATTTTTAGTTTCATGAGGCAGTGCTGCAATTTCGTTGAAAGGATCCTACATCCACTATATGTATAAGAACTTCTAGATATAACTTTTAGAAGATGGACTACCCTGCGACATAGTACCGTGCGGTGTCATTTGAAAATTCTGCTGGTTTCATGCAACCATCAGAAACCTGATCATGTACGCCCTGCTTGGTGAGGTGATACATCCAATAAAAATGGAGTGAATTGTAAAAACAATCGACATTGGAGGCAAGGTTTGCAGGAAACACATGTTTACAGATTTATGCCAAAAACCACCAGGGCCTCTTTTGGGGGAGAAAATACTAGTCGTGCTTATACCGTTTTGAGCATGATTATGACATGTGTGACCAGCCTATAACATTTACTCGCATAAAAAGCTAGTTACATACCCATACAATTTACTTTTGCAAAAGGGCTCCTGAGAAAAGCAATCGGGTGCTCCAGCATGTCATAGCCGTCGGGGAGGAAGGTGGCGTAGCGGGCGGACACCATGTAGTTGGGGCAGCAACAGCTGGTGGAGCGCAGCATCGACCTCGTGTACGGCGGGTGTAGCATGGTGTTCATGGCCGGGCCTGTGTCCCATGTTGTGCATGACGGTGGCAGGCGTGTCACGGGCGTGGTGCACCGGTCGGTGCTCCTTCAGGGGCTCATGGCGAGATGCCCAGCGGCGAGGAGGTGAAGGCAGCCTCCAGCATGTAGCAGTGCAAGGTAAAGATGGCTCACCGAGGAAACGCTTTCGTGGCCCTCCCCTGAGGCTACGACGCTGATGCTGTAAGGGGAGGCCGAGGCCGGGTGTCAGGGGGTAGGTAGAAGCAGGGGAGAGAAGAAGAGGACGAGGCGGGGCGTCGTGGAGCTGAGCAGCATGCCGTCGTCCATGCCGAGCTCGCAGGTCGGGAGATCAATGTGACGTCAAAGAGAAGAGGCATGACTGGGAAGAAGGAGCCAGTAGTGACCTTATCCTCTCTTTTTGCAAGGAGGACCTTATCGTCTTATGCCCTTTTACAATTTAACCTATACTATTCTATCTATTTGCGACCCATTATGTCGGGCCACGTCACCCTAATAGGTGAGTCCTTTATGTCATAATCGTGCTCAGAATATTCTAAGCCGCCGACTAATGTGTTCTCGAAAAAATAATTAGGCGCGGAAATAATGGTTTTTGGCACAAATCTGTAAACATGTGTTACCTTGCCTCCAATGTCAATGGTTTTTGCAATTCACTCCATTTTTACTTGATGTATCACCTCACCAAGCAGGAGCAACACTGTTTTATCACTGTAAAATAAAAACAGAGTGGTTTATTTTTCGAACAAAATTGATTGTCGATCCATATCTTGCATATCACCTCAGCCGGATGCTGCTGCGCCTTGGGCATGAAGAAATTCTAAATAAATACCCCCTCTATAAACTAAGATAAGACGTTTTAGATCACTATAGTTTAAAGAGGTAGTAGATTGCAGCACATTGATGGATGAACTGAATATAATTTTCAATCATATATCCAAATAAAACAATTATTATAGTACTCCACAAAAACTTGATTGCAGAGAGATAGGACAAACAAATTATTAACAAAAGATCTATAGTGGCCAATACAAAAATAACATACCAGTGATGTGCCTTAAGGAGTTGATAGGAAAAATAGGTATTGGGATGTATACTTATTTAGTGACGTAAAGGCAAGCCACTTTGTGTTATTGGTGCTAATGTATGACGATTGATATATAACACCAGAGTTGCACTGTGTTTTTTTTTTGCGAAGACAGAGTTGCACTGTTTGAAACTGTGTTTTAAACATGTAATCTTTTTTAGGGAGTTTTAAACATGTAATCATGCATGCATGATCGGTCAAGACAGCTTACGGCCTTATGGAAATGATTTGATATTATTTTGATCAATGTAGCGGAAGCAATAATACATGTATGTATATCCAATTATTCAGCGCCGGCAGCAAACAGTGAACGGCAGGAGAGACGGTGTGTGTGATTTCTCTCCCCATTCCAAGTTTCCAAGGACAATGGAAAAGTTGATTCTTTTTGACATGGTGGCAGGGCCGGGATTTCGCTCGAGGGGGAGGAAACGGAATATGGTGATGATGAATTTCACATGACTGAACACATACGTGTTTGCGGTGAGCGCAGTTGAGTTCAAGAGGCGGCACTGTGGTGACATCGCATGCCTAGCGTGACGGCGGCAGGAAACACGTACGTTGTGGGCGTCGTGATGTTTATGTGCAGTACCGATGTTTCCGATTCCTGCTTGTCTTTGCGGGTGTCCCTATGTTTTTTCTTTCTCATTGTGCTGATATATGTAAACAAAGGGTGAATAAAAGTGTGGAGGAATGAAGGACGTAGTAGCATGCTTGTTCGAGCCGGTGTGGTACATGTAACAGATGCTCAAGCGGACAACATCATTCGCACACGTCTTAAGGTTCGATGCATATTTATTACTTACTCAGTGTTCACAAGAGAGAGAAGTACTACTCCTTCGATCCTTATTAATTATCGCCACTTTAGTAGTATATAGTTTTTCTTTTGTGATGTATACAGCTCATAGCAAAGGGGCGCTGCTATATATCGCTTACAGCGATCACGGTGGATGCATCACCCACGATTTTCTCTCGTGCTACTCCCGCGCCAGCGAGTGCTCGCCAATATGGGCCTGGCTCAGCGACCTATAAAACGGGCGCCCAACCCACAACCAGCAAGCGAGCTCACCTAAAAGCCAGCCAGCTAGCGAGCACTTTTTATTGGTTTCAATTTTTGTAGGATTCTATTTAAATTAAAAAACTTGAATTTGAGAAATTTCATGTTTTTCAAAAATATTTGTGAATTCAGAAAATTTTGCAAATTAAAAAATGTTGTGGATTTAAAAAAAATGTTTGCGAATTCTAAAATAGATCTTCAATTTGAAAATTGTTAAAAACAGACACATGAAATTGTAAAAAATGTTTATGAAAATAATAAAAAATATCACAAACTTGGAAAATGTTCACGGGAATACAAAAAAAGTTAGTGACTTCACTATAAGTTCATGAAATCAAAAAAGTTTGCGAATTAATTAAATGTTTACATGAATACAATACATTTTTGTGAAAAATCTTTGAAAAATCATGAACAAATTTTGAAAAATGTTAAAAAAATTAAAGTTTGTGAAATTGTGTTGAAATTATGAACAGTTTTTTAAATTCCGACATTTTTGAGCAAATATATTTTTTCCGTAAAAATGGTAATTTTTTTGAAATTTCAAGTATTTATTCGAAAAGCTAACGATATTTTTTTTACATGTGAACAATTTTTATAATACCGCACAGTTTTCCAAATAGTGGACAATATTTGGAATTTTAAAAATAAATTATTTGAAAAAAGTAAAAGAAACAGAAAAAATACAAAAACCGTAAAAGTAAAAAATAGAAAAGAAGAATGATGAAGAAATAATTAAAAAATTAACAGAAAAGCAACGAAAAAGCCAGAAGTATAACTATTAAATCGATAAAATAAACGTAAGAAATAAGAAAGAAAAAAAGAATGATGAAGAAAAAAAATAAAAAAATGAACATAAAAGCAACGAAAAAACCAGAAGGATAATTTTAAACCGATACAATAAACGTAAGAAATAAAAAGGAAAAAACCGGATGGAAGGTTCTAAAACCGGAGAAAAAATGCTCTCAGACGACCCTTCATGTCCTATAATGGGCCAGCCAACAAGAGCACCTGTGTTTAGTGATTGTTGTCTTATGCGTTGCAGTGAGTGATATATATCAGTTGTGCTACCAAAGGAGCACTCTGGTGGACAATCGAGCTCCTCCACATGGGCCAGGCTGAGTGTTTGTAACTTGAGAGACCTGTAGCAAATAAGAAATATGTGGGCTGAACCTGGGCAAAATTCAACATCTTTGTATATTAGGCCCTGGGCCGTAGCCCTGGATGTATTTTTATTTGGGTCTAACTATATCACATCTAGATGTGAGATAATATCTCACATCTAACATGACATCAACCTACATGGCAGCCTCTTTTGTTGACAACTACGATTAGTTCCTCCCTCCCTCCCGTTTCCAACTTCAATCCCTAGGCCTGTTTGTTTGTCCTGGATTGTTTGTTTGTCGCTGCCCGACCCGGCGTCTTATCCTATGAATCCTCTAACCTTTGTACATCCCTGTATCCTCTCATCACCAGCCGCTCGATCTAAATCCCATGCTTGACGGGCGTCGACCCTCTTTTTGTAGAAAACGGCCCACAACCAGCCAAGTCAGCCGTGTGAATATTGCAAAAACATCCTTCCTCCCAAGCCGAGGACAACTCCCCAATTCCCAATCTCGCTAAATCTCTTCCTCCCTTCTATCGCCAATCCCAGCGGCAGCCATGACGGGGACGACTGCCGGTGACGAATCCCGGTGATCAGTGATAGACAGTATGGGGCAACCGATCAGCCGGCGACAAATTTCAGATGAATCCTTCTTGCGTGATACACCGTAACCGATCAGCACGGCACAACTACTGCTTGGGACGGGTGAATTTGCTTCCACAGCAATCGGGGAACCTGCTCACTCTCCTTCTGCCATAAATCACGAGGCGACCCTGCGTTTGCCTGCGCATATACCTGTCAGCAAACTCATCTCACATGCCCTGCCATGGCTGTCCAAAGCCCCACCACTACTGAACATGAAATGTACTTCAGAACAACACATGGAGTTTCAGTTAACACGTAAAAATAAGTAATATTTGTGTGCCTGTTGTACATGTGCAGCTAGAGAATCGGGCAGTAGCTTGCAAACTCAAATGAATGGAGGAGAAAGAATTAGCATGTATAGCGGTACCAGGTCCAGGTGTAAAAGCGTGTTCGCAACATAAGAGTTGTGTACCCAAGGAACAACTCAGCTTATAAATTCACTACAATCGCATTCGCAGTTACATCAAACTCAGCTTACAAATTCACAACAACCTCAACAATTACATCAAACTCAGCTTACAAATTTACAAATTGCTGTAAAGCACTATTTCTTGCGAGGAAACCGAGAGTTACCATTCAATCATAGCAAAGGAGTTTACATTGTCATTTTCAGTCACATGATCAATGAACTTGGGGTGTAGGACTAACCAAGTTCCATTTTTTCTGTGAGTTCTAGTCAAGATCCATTTTTCATGTGAGTTATTGCCCAGGCAACTAATGCATGTGTTGCGCTGTTGCTCTCTCCCAACTTGCTGAAAAACAAATTCACATAATTGAAATTCACGTTTTCTGAATTTTCAATTCAGCAACACATATTACTCCAGTCCCGATCTTCAATTGGCACATCAAGAAAGATCCATTGCTATTTCAATTCACAAGGGGAGTTCATCTAAAAGGTAGTAGCTACGTGCCATAGTAGTAGTCAAACTAGTCATCTACTGGTGTCATGGTCGCCGCCGTAATCGTACTGTGGTGGTTGCCTGGTGATGTCTCCACCAGATGTTATAGCCGTCGGGATGCAACGCCGCCTACACGGGTGCTCCTCGTCGTATGCTCTATCGCAGGCTGCTAATGCGATGACCACCGATATGGATCTCCGTCCCAGGCTGCCGTCGCAGATTACCATTGAGACGGCCGCCCACACGGCCTATCACTGATCACTGGTATTCGCCGCCGGCTGTCGTCCCCGTCGTGGCTGCCGCTGGGATTGGCGATAGGAGGGAGGAAGAGATTTAGCGAGATCGGGAATTGGGGAGCTGTCCTCGACTAGGACTAGGGAGGAAGGATGTTTTTGCAATATTCACATGGCTGACTTGGCTGGCTACGGGCGGTTTTCTACAAAAAAAGGGTCGACGCCCGTCAAGCATGGGATTTAGATCGAGCGGCCGGTGATGAGAGGATACAAGGATGCACAAAGGTTAGCGGATTCATAGGATACGACGCCGCCCAACCCACCCCCATCACCCGCTGAAGCATTGGACACACATTTGTTATTGACATGTGCACGTACAGCTGAACGCTTGTCTCAAAAAAAAAAACACACACACAGCACACTGAACACCACCATACATGTGTGAAACAATACGTAGAACCATGCACTTTTGTTTTCACTCTACATGCCACGTGCGTACATGCAAGAGTGAGATTATTTTATTTATTTAGTATCGAGAAATGTTCCCTGCTCACTGAGAAAATGTTCATGAAAAGTAGCATTGTTCGCATGTATTTTTAAAATTCATGCAGTGTAAAAAATCGTGCAGCTTTACAAAAATGTTCATGAAATTTAGAGAATATTCACATAGTTTAAAAAAGTTTCATATAATGCAAGATAAATGTTCCAATGTGCATTTTTTAACATATACTCCTATAATAGAAAGTTAAAAAACATGTGCTTGAAAAAATGTTAATCATGCATTTGAAAAAAATATTAAACATATATAAAATTTGGTTGGGCTTCTAAGTGAGACAAAAAAAAGGTTGGGACCTAGTTGCGAGTCGAGAGTGGACTTGCAACTGGGGCAAAAATGTTTGGGCCTAGTTGCGAGTCGAGGGTGAACTTGCAACTGAGACAAAAAAAGGTCGGGCCCCGGTTGCGAGTCAACAGTGGACTTGCAATTAGGAAAAAAAAATATCGGGGCCGAGTTGCGAGTCAAGAGTGGGATTGCAACTGGGAAAAAAGGTCAGACTCCAGTTGCGAGTCGAGGGTGGACTTGCAACTGGGACAAAAATAGGTCGGACGCACAGTTGCGAGTTAAGGGTGGGCTTGCAACTGGGACAAAAAAGGTCTGGCCCCAGTTGCGAGTCGAGAGTGGACTTGCAATTAGGACAAAAAAAATGTCAGGGCCCAGTTGCGAGTCAAGAGTGGGATTGCAACTGGGGAAAAAAGTTGGGCCCCAATTGCGAGTTAAAGGTGGACTTGCAACTCTGACAAAAAATGTCGGACCCCCAGTTGCGAGTTAAGGGTGGAATTGCAATTGGAAAAAAAGGTCGAGCCCTAGTTGCGAGTCGAGAGTGGACTTGCATCTCGGACAAAAAAAGGTCAGACCCCCAGTCCATGGTGGACTTGCAACTGGGATAATTACGAGCCTAGTTGCAAGTCGAGGGTAGACTTGCATCTGGGACGAAAACCAAACTACAGTCCCAGCTGCGAGTCGAGGGTAGACTTACAAAAACACGTGCTCCATTTGCAAGTCGAGGGTAGACTTACAACTGAGACAACTACAAAACTGCGAGCCCAGTTGCGAGTCAAGGGGTGACTTGCAACTAGGATTAAACAAATTACGGGCTCAGTTGCAAGTCAAGGGTGGACCTACAAAAAAGCGATGAAAAGTAAAACATAGGTCGAGTTTCATGTCAAGGGTGGGCTTGCAACTGGGATAAAACAAACTATATACCTAGTTGTGATTCGAGGGTGGACTTGCAACTGGAACAACTAAAAAAAATTATGATGCGAGTTGCGAGCCGAGGGTGGACTTGCAGCTCGGACAACTAAACAAAACTACAATACGAGTTGCAAGTGCAAGATGGACTTGCAGCCGTGACAACCACAAGCTATGGGTCCAGTTGCGAGTCAAGGGTGAACTTGCAACTGGGACAACTACGAAACTACGAGCCAAGTTGTGAGTTAAGGGTGAACTTGCAACTAGGATGAAAACAAACTACATATCTAGTTGCGAGCAAAGGGTTGACTTGCAACTTGGACGCTAACAAACTACGAACCCAGATGCGAGTCGGGAGTGAACTTGCAACTAGGATGACAAAGAAAACACATGCATAGTTGTGAATCGGGGGTGAACAACTACGAATCTATTTGTGAGTCGAGGATGGGCTCTACAAATTCTCCACCATGCCATAAAAAACGCACAACGAAAACAAATAGAAAATAAACAGGTCGTGCCTCCCAAACGACAACATATATGGTTCATATCTAACGGTATATAAGTTAGGTGAGACATTGTTCACTCTCATGTACATGATAATTAGCAAAACTAATCAGAAACAGAACCCCTAGATCACGCCGTAAAAATGGTTGAACAAAAAACGGACGCACAAGAAGATCCACAAATAGACACCAGACATACGACACGATATGAGATGCGCGACAAAATAATCCGCAATCAAGATTTACATGACATTTAAAGCAAATAGATGGCAGTGTGATTTTATTACGGATTTAAAAAAAATAAAAAAAGAATAAAAAAGAAAAAGAAAAAGAAAAAGAAAAAAGAAATGGAAAAGAGGAAAATATAAAATACAAAAACATGAAACTACAATAGTTCATAATTTAAAACAAATAATGAAAACAGAAAAGAAAGAAATGACAGAAAAAGAAATAAAACGCCATAGCTCATATATAGACTAGAACCCATAAGGTACGAGCCAAGCACAGCTAGCTAACGTAGCAGCCGAGCGCAGCTACCTGACGTAAGCTTCTGAAACGGAACAACCGGACAAAGAAACGTAACGCTACACGAGTGCATGTTTTAAAAGAACACCGATCTTAAAGTTTTCAATCAAACGGCTTAAGAGTTAGATGTGAGATAAGTATTTCACATCTAGATGTGAAATAGCAAATCTGTTTTTATTTTATACTGAGGATGGAATTGGCAATCTCCTGGAACACTAAAGGTTGATTTTACATGCCAGTTTTTATACTCCGAGAATGAGACTGTTAAGCTAAAGCTACTGTAGATGCTAATCAGTGCAAAGCTTTGTGTAGCAGTGGCCCCACGGCAATGGTTGCAGCGTGTAGGCAGTAGTGGAGACCGAAGGCTCACCACTTGAGTCGAGTTAATCACTACCTTTTCGCAAAAGAAAAATAAGAGTTAATCAGTTCTATTCAAGTACTTACAGAGGGAGTACTGTTCATTCAAGTCCACACTCAATTCTATACGGTACGACCCGATAATATATTTGTGCGTGTAGAGTGAACACAAACGATGAAGCCGTCCTGATACCTAACATCGATCTGAACAAGGCAAACAGTGAGCAAGTGTTATCCACTGGATCCTTCTAAAAGCACAGAAGTGCTAATACTACCGCTTGGAGCCCAAGAACATGAGCAGTTAGCACAAATGCTTCTGGAAACTCTCGCGAGAGACAAATCCAAGGTAGGCTATTAGTACAGGCAGCCATGTCTCGTGTATTCCCTAGAGATATGTACACCCACGAAGGTCAATAGATTTGCTGAGTAATAGTCTGTTTGAGACTGCTCTGTTTCTTAAAATTCAACTGCACTGCATAAAACACAAACCAAATAGGATAACTCCATAATATGCCGCTTCGTAAAAATACTAGAATCTGGGATACAGCTTCCAGTTTTTTATGAAGCTTTTCAAGGGGTGCTTCAAAAAACTTGAGAAGCTGGTGTTGGATGAAAATTACCCACTACTGCCACCAGTAAATGGATACCACTTCATTTCTCCCCCATCAACCAATCGAATAGATTCTTTTCATCAAATTTTCTATTCTTGAACCTGGAGCTAGATGAAAACCAAACATTCTCTTTGGTAGTGCTACAACTTCTGAATGAAAGTGCTCCAAAGTGAATTTGGTGTAGCGAAACTGATTTTGATGAAACAGAGTAGTCTGAAACAGGCCCTAAGCATGAATTTTCTCCTGATGACTCCGGTTCCCAAGTGGTTGTTCTCTTTGGTTATTCTCTTGCATGCCTTCTTCCGAGTTTGTGTGTTTTTCACTTGCCATGCAAAATAAAATGATGGAGTTATATATGGGGATGACATTTGTATACACACAAGCTAAGATTGGTGGGACATTTATTACTTTTTTTTCCATTATTCAGTTTTTTTTCATTGATCAAATGCCTGTGCGATTCCACGGAGTTATGTTACACCGGCTTGTCTATTTCAACTCTGTTAGCAATCAATGTGTCTTTCCCCTTATTATGTTTGGCTTAAAATATTCGTTTGGAATCATGCGTAGTGGATATCAAACTTTGTTCAGTTGGGGAAAATTGCTAGAGATATTCTTTGTTCAGTATCAACAACAGCAGCACAAATTACAGCAATGAGCACCTGTCTATTGTCTATCGCATAAGAAAAAATAGCTAATCAGCAGAAACCATACATCCGACCGCCTCCCATGGCTGCACCTGGATCTGGCCTCCGCGGCCCCACTCGTTTCCAGCACGAGCTGCCTCCACGCAAGGCCATGGATCAGGGTTCGGGGAGCCTCCAGTTGCCTAATAGAGAGGGGAGGGGAGGGAATCGGGGCGCTGCTGTTGGACTTGGCCTAGTAGTGCTTTATCGAGCGATGGACGGATGGAGTTTTTTTTTAGAACGGAGACTCAAAAAGAGCCGGGTTTTGAATGAACAAACCCATCAACTGGCCAGGAGTACAAGAACATGGCCACTACATAACATCGACCAAACGATACAAGGGAAGATTAAAGAACAGCTTACACCGCTACACCTACAACCAACAAACAGGAGATTACATATGAAAAACTGCTACTTGAGGAGAAGCCCACTACAGAAAGGCACCTAAAACGACAACGAGTGAAGCCTCGAGGATCAGCAACCGGCAGAGGAGTCGAACACAGGATTGAAAAATAGGGACTGGAGTTGACCCAACACCTGCCTCCGCTACCATCGAAGGGGTTCCCTTCCCCTCGCCTAGGCTCGAAGGCGCTGCACCGTCAAATGTAGAGACGCTCACCTGAGAGCTAGAGCAATGGTTGGTCTCGAGTCCGGGGCAGCCACGGAGCACGACCACAAGTCAGAGCACACACACATCAGCAATGATAAGAAAATAGGCAGTTTTTCGATTAAATTAATCCATGAATAAATCATGAGCATGACATGGACAACATTAATAACACACTGATTACGATCTAACAGAGCATGTACTACGCATATAGTAGAAACATCTACGCATATCGCTAGTACTGCTACAACAGAAAGAAACACGAGAGGGATAAACGATCGGCCATGCGGCGGTGGTGGCGGTGGCAGCAGCCGCGGCATCCTCGGCGGCCTTCTTGTCGGCCTCGGCCTTCTCAGCGGCGGCACAGTCGGCGTCGGTCGACATGGTGACGACGAAGGTGATGCGGACGTAGATGAACAGAAGCGAGCAGTCGCGTAGTCGCTACCCAAAAACCTAATCGCCCCTCTCCCGTACAGGATCCGGAGAAGCGGGGTTTCGGAGGCCTGCTCTCCCGTCAACCGTGTACGCGGTGAACAGGACGGAGTCGCCGGCGGCAGCAGCAGCAGAGGAACGACGTGGGCGTGGAGGCGGAGATGCGTTCTGTTTCGTGACGGCTAGGGTTGGCAGCGCCCCACATATATATGTGCGGCCACGCGTGGAGAGACGTGGGCTGAACCCACGTCCAAGTCGGTAGCCCACAATCCGACGTCTCAGATCGTGGCCCTACCTGTCAAAGACTCTCCGTTCCTGACCGGCAAAAAGAAGCGCATAGGAGTGAGCTCGGCTCGGCTCAATCCCGCAACCCGCGGCGCGTCGTGACGAGGCGAGCGGAGGAGGAGTGCGCGAGGGCCTCATCTCTTCTCAAGCTCCAATAGCATGAGGGAGAGAATCCCTTATAAACCACTCCAGCTCTCCTTCCACTTCCGGGGTGGGACTAAACTTCCCACCACTTTGTCATGCCATCTACATGGGCCCTTAGAGATCAAATCTGAAATTGTCATATGGGCTCTAGGCCCATCTCATATTTCAACAATCCCCCACCAGATCTCAGGGGCCCACTTTGTCCTTTGTTCCAAACGCTGTTTTGATATACCAGCATCTCCGTGAAGACCGATTAAGGTTGAGCTCCACCTAGACCAAGTAGTTGCACTCCTTCACAACTGAAAAATGGACTATGCCTTGAACTGTCAGTTTGGCGTCAAGAAGTTTCACCACAAGTCTCACTGATATGAGGCTGCCGAAGGCTGACCCCTCGGGTGGAGCATATTAGTCACACTCATGGCCTATTCATGAGCTTGCTAGAGATCACCCTAATCTCATAGACTGTGACCAGTCGGGCTCATATAGGTGTGTTCCTCCAAAGATCGCTCTGTAGGATAACATCTTGCTTATGCACATAAGCCTTGGAACACATTAAGATAGTAGTCATCCTTCCATACAGTTTCCGAGAGTATTGCATCTCCAACGGTGTGGGTTAGTAAAGTTACTCTCCTCAGTTCACCACTGGCTTGTTTTCCCAGGTCCTAGTTCACGGGATCTCCGATCACATAGGTTGGGTTACTACCATGGCAACTCATGTGGGTCTCATACCCACCTCCCTTGATGCGCTATCTATCACAACATGTGATAGCCCTTTAGTAAAGGGATCTGCCAGATTCTTAGCCGTTTGAATATAATCCAACGCTATCACTCCGGAGTTCCTCAATTTTCTGACAGCTTTCAATCTCATTCTTATGTGTTTGTTGGACTTCATGTTGTCCTTTGAACTCTTCACCTTGACAATAACTGTTTGATTGTCACTGAGGGAGTCCTGGATTAGGGGGTGTTCGGGTAGCCGGACTATACCTTCAGCCGGACTCCTGGACTATGAAGATACAAGATGGAAGACTTTGTCCCGTGTCCGGATGGGACTTTCCTTGGCGTGGAAAGCAAGCTTGGCGATGCGATATTCAAGATCTCCTACCATTGTAACCGACTCTGTGTAACCCTAACCCTATCCGGTGTCTATATAAATCGGAGGGTTGTAGTCCGTAGGACAGAATCAACTCCATACACAACAATCATACCATAGGCTAGCTTCTAGGGTTTAGCCTCCTTGATCTCATGGTAGATCTACTCTTGTACTACCCCTATCATCAATATTAATCAAGCAGGAGTAGGGTTTTACCTCCATCGAGAGGGCCCGAACCTGGGTAAAACAAAGTGTCCCCTGTCTCCTGTTACCATCCGGCCTAGATGCACAGTTCGGGAACCCCTACCCGAGATCTGCCGGTTTTGACACCGACATTGGTGCTTTCATTGAGAGCTCCTCTGTGTCGTTGCCTTTACGCTCGATGGCTCCTTCGATCATCAACAACAATGCAGTCCAGGTTGAGACTCTTCTCCCCGGACAGATCTTAGTCTTCGGCGGCTTCGCACTGCGGCCAATTCGCTTGGCCACCTTGAGCAGATCGAAGGCTATGCCCCTGGCCATCAGGCCAGGCTTGGAAGCCTAAACTACATGGCTGACACCCACGGGGACTTGATCTTCGACGGATTCAAGCCACAGCCAAGCGCGCCACACTGTCTCGATGGGCATGATGTAGCTCTGCCGCCGAACAACGCTTTGGAGGCCGCACAAGTACCGGTTCCGAGCATTGATTCGGAGCCCGCTGCGCCAATCGAGGATGAGCGGTTGGACGTCACCTCAGGGGCTGCGATCCCAAAAGCGAGAGCCGAACGCCAGCCCCGCACTCTGCACAACCCGTGACTCCAAGGGTCCGGACTCCACCCCAGACTCCGAACCCCCCGCGCCCCTGCCAATCGAATACGATCGGGCGCCGATGATGGAGTTCATCGCCGCAGGCATCTTTCAGCACTCGCCCTTCGGCGACATCTTGAATTTTCTAAAGTCTCTCTCGTTGTCAGGAGAGCTCTGGCCGGACTACGGTCAGCAAAGTTGGGATGCGGACGATGAAGAAATCCAAAACCCACCCACCACCCACTTTATAGCCACTGTCGATGATTTAACCGACATGCCCGACTTCGGCTCCGAAGACATCGACAACATGGATGACGATGGAGGAGATACCGACGAACCAACGCCCATAGGGCATTGGACAGCCACCTCATCTCACGAGGTGTACATGGTGGACACCCCTAAGGGAGACGACAACGAGGAGAAAAGGGAGGGGACGAGAGATCGACCCCCCGAAAAGCAATCAAGGCGTCGGCGTAAACGCCGACCCAAGCACCACCTCGACACAAACCCAGCCATAGAGCAGGACGAGCCGGTAAACGACGGGGAGGCCTTAGAGCAACCGTCCGAACAGGGCAACATGGATAGAGAAACCGAACATCCCTCCTCCGGCGAAAATGGCATTCCGGACGACCTCACGCCGAATAAACTCATGGAGCAGAAGAATCTCCATGAGAGGCTCGTTGCAACTGCACACAGCCTAAAAAAGCAGAAGCAGAAGCTAAAAACAGCGGAAGACGCACTCCGGATCAGATGGAGCAAGGTAGTCAATGCCACAGATAAGTATGGCGACACTCGCCGCACTAGAAGCTACCCGAAAAGAAAGCTACTGCCTGAATTCAATGAAGAGGCCCTAGAGCCCTCGCATTCGGAAAATGAAAAAGCCACACGGTCGGATGGACGACCCCATAAAGCGACAAACGGCGCCGCACCTAAATCGGCATGCGACGCACTTAAGGATTCGCATTATGGCCCAGTCAGGTGCATTTATGGGCCAAGAAAGCAAGCTCTCATAAGCAACGCTATGAAGCCATCATCAGAATCCGGCATACCCAAATACAGGGGTGCCGCACACCCCCTATGTTTCACCGATGAGGTCCTGGACTATGAATTCCCAGAAGGATTCAAACCCGTAAACATAAAGGCATATGATGGAACAACAGACCCTGGAGTCTGGATCGAGGACTATATCCTCCACATACACATGGCTAGAGGAGATGATCTCCACGTCATAAAATATCTAGCCCTTAAGCTTAAAGGGCCAGCCCGACATTGGCTTAAAAGCCTTCGAGAAAACACAATTGGAAGCTGGGAAGAACTCTAGGATGCCTTCCGAGCAAACTTTCAAGGGACCTATGTCCGTCCTCCGGATGCAGACGATCTTAGTCACATAACTCAACAATCCAGAGAATCAGCTCGGCAGTTCTGGAATAGATTCCTCACTAAAAAGAATCAGATAGTCGACTGTCCGGACGCCGAAGCCTTAGCAGCTTTCAGGCATAACGTCCGAGACGAATGGCTCGCCAGACACCTCGGCCAAGAAAAACCAAGAACAATGGCCGCACTTACAAGCCTCATGACCCGCTTTTGTGCAGGGGAGGACAGCTGGTTGGCAAGGTGCAGCCCCAGCGACCCAAGTACATCCGAAACCAGGGATGGAAACGGAAGATCGCGACGCAACAAGAACCGTCGCCGGACTAAGGACAAAAGTCCGAAGAGCACGGCAGTCAACGCCGGATTCAAAGGCTCATGACAAAATCAGGAAAAATCGCCCCCCAGGATAACAGGGACGACCCATCCAACCTAAAATAGAGTCCTAGACAGAGTATGTCAGATACACAGTAGTCCCGCAAAGCCTGCGAACCATACCCACAGAGACTGTTGGGTCTTCAAACAATCCGGCAGACTCAATGCCGAACACAAGGGGCTCGACACACTAAGCGAAGATGAGGACGAACCCCAACAGTAGAGCACCAGGAAACAAAAGAACTTCCCGCAAGAAGTAAAAACGGTGAACTCACTTCACATAACAAAACATGTGGTGCCCGTCAAGGTACGCACCACACGGCCCATCCCCAAAGGATCCTGCC
The DNA here is from genome assembly GCF_003073215.2 of Triticum urartu. Classification (NCBI taxonomy): domain Eukaryota; kingdom Viridiplantae; phylum Streptophyta; class Magnoliopsida; order Poales; family Poaceae; genus Triticum; species Triticum urartu. Next base: position 35,749,738 of record NC_053028.1, on the reverse strand, counting down.
ACTGGTTGTCAAAGCCGATCACCTTCGATCAGCTAGATTATTCTAGGTATATCAAGAATGCAGGATGGACTGCCTTGATACTCGATCCAATAATTGGCGGACTCAAGTTTTCAAATGTCCTTATGGACGGCGGCAGCGGACTAAACCTGATATATCAGGATGCAATACAGCACATGGGGCTAAACCCAGCAAGAATCCGTCGCAGCAAAACCTCCTTTCAAGGGGTAATACCCGGTCCGGACACCCATTGTACGGGGTTTCTCCGGCTCACAGTCACATTCGGCTCTGCCGATAACCTTCGCTGCGAAAAGCTGACTTTCCACATCGTCCCGTTCTCAAGTCGCTATCAAGCACTACTGGGACGCGAAGCTTTCACTCGATTTAACGCAATACCGCATTATGCATCTCTTACGCTTAAGATGCCCGGTCCACGAGGCATCATCTCTTTGATGGGAAAGCACTAAAGTGCGCCTCCCCAAGCGGAGGACAGTGCGGCCGCTTTAACAGCCCCATAGCAAAATGGCCCCACCGGCTAAAAAACTTCACAATAGGTCATTTAAAGACCACGAACACGGATAGATGAGTTCGGTGCAAAATCATCATTGAGGCAGGCCTAGAAGCCATATACCCCCGCACAAGGGGCTCCATGCATATACAATAAGAGACAATAAAGCTCAAACTTCCATATCTTACTTTATATTTTGCTTATTTTTTAACTTTTTTGGCACGACCCGCTCTCAAACTCAGTTCCTCTCTTTTACAGATGAACGTCGTGCGGCGCCCGTCCAGGATACGGCACAACGGAGACACAGGCGCAGACGTGCAGTAGGGACCCGTCCTAAATGATTCTTTTTAGATTAAGACCCTGCGTAAACCTTTTTTACTGTCTCTTGTTGCTACACATCCCCTGGTTTTTCTTTCCAGTATAACCAAGGAGAAGGCTGGCGTCTCGGCATGTGGCCACGTCAGAATTTTTGCACGTACCTGGACACTAGGGGCTTTTTTAATAAAGAGTGTTGTTTGGCCCACACTCATAAAGACTGAACGCCTTAGGGAGTGTTCGGCGTCGCGAGTTTTGGCATTATATGCATCAGCTCCGAATCATGTCTTTGGTCAAATGTTGGGTTGCCCGGCTCCTGAGTTCGGCTACCTTACGTTCTGTTCTATCGGCTAAGGTAGCACCAGGAGAACTACTGCGATTGTGCCCCTGGTTCGGCCAGGGCGAGCACCTCAATAGAGAAAGCCGAAAACTGACTGTCATGATGTAGCGTGAGACTGGTCAGCCACTCGATGACTGATCTGAATCTATCGGATTCCTCCACTTTAACAAAGAGCCGCTTCCCGGTCAGGCACATACGCGCCCCGAATTCGGACGAGCGCAGTTGCCACCAAGGAGCTATCTAAAGAGTCTCATTTTCAAACTCCTATGGCTAAGTGAAAATGTTAACGCATTATAGTCCGGTTGCCTGGCCCGCTGCGCTATCACCTCCTTTGTAGGACCAAGACGTTGGGTTAAGTGTGAAAATGCGTCTTCTGCGAGCACCCCCGCACTATGTGCGTGGGGGCTGAAGCCAACGACTGCCATCTTTCAGATTCTATACATACATACATATATATATATATATGTGTATATATATATATATATATATATATATATAGGGATTGACTATTCGTCACCCTGGGTGAGGAATAGTTATTCTTCACCCCCCTCTATTTTGCCATAAATGCACCATAATTTTACGTTCCGTAAGTTTTGTCTTATTTCTAACGTAAAAAGAGACCATAAGAAAATATATAATCGTCATAAAAAATATTTTATGTTATGTAAAATTACAAACGTAAAAACATAGTGTAAAATACACATAAACTGCAAATTTTCTTATTTTATGATCTATATTTTTATTTTCTTATGCCAAATTTTACGTAGTGAATCAATATGAACGTAACTATTTGAAATATAAACGTAATTTAATTATGAAATGATCGTAAAATTACGTCGGGTGAAGAATAACTTATTCTGCACCCTGGGTGATGAATAGTAACACTATATATATATATATATATATATATATATATATATATATATATATATATATATATATATATCTTAAAACGGCCGCATAGAAGGTGTTTACAATACTTGGAGGCACAAGTATAAAAAAAGGCCACTACAGTTTATCAAAATATTACTTTATAATTACATATGCTATCATAACATAGCATCTTTCGGGCACTGCGTCTCTATTACACGAGCGCCTTCAAGAACTTCCTGAAAATAGTGCTCGGAGGGTACTCGGCTTTGGTCCGAATCTCGGGACGCAACAATGGTGTTCTCCATCTCTGCCCAGTATGTCTTAACACGGGCTAGAGCCATCCTAGCGCCCTCTATGCATGCCGACCTCTTGATTGCATTTATACGCGGCACCGCGTCAAGGAATTGCTGCACCAAGCCGAAATAACTCTTCGGCTCCGAACTCCCCGGCCACAGGTGACTCACGACGTACTTCATGGCGAGTCCAGACAACCTATTCAGTTCGGCCCATTGAGCCAAACGACCATCCACTGCCAGTGGACGCTCTAGATTGTGAAACTGCGACCAGAAAAGCCTTTCCACTTCGCGATCTTTCTGATCTCGAAAGTGTTCGGTCGCATCAGCAGCACTCGCTGCCAAATCCAGATAGGTGTCCTCCACACTCCACTTCCGTTCCAACGGAGCAAACTTCGGATCACAAACCTTCCTTCGCAGCATAAAGGGCTTTCCAGCCACAATCTGTTTGGCCTGACGCAGCTCCTCCTTCGCAGCTCTCATCGCAGAGCGCGCGTCCTTGGCATTGGTGACGGCCTTCTCTAAGTCCGTCTATTTCGCCTGGTCTTCTTTTTCAAGAAGTCTGCAACGGTCGGTAGCGCTTTTTAACTTTTTGGCCATCTCGGCCACCTCCTCTTTGCTTCGGCAATGAGCAGCCTGTTCGGCCCTCAGCTCTTCAAGGGCCTTCCGGGCAGCCGCATCGCTTCTTCTGGCTTGCTCCTTAGCTCGGGCAAGTCCTGCCCTAAGAGTCTCCACGACGGCCGTACCATCTGCGTCAAGCACACACATTGTAAGATACTGACATGAAGCTCCTCTTACCTGGCGCCGCCCAAAGAATTACATACCTTGAGCCTCATCAAGCCGCTTGTTGACAAGCGCGATGTCGGCATCTGCCACGTCCAGTTAATGCTTTAGTTCGGCAAATTTGTCAGTTCGGCTCGATTCCGAACACCTCGCCACCTAAATGCAAAGGCGACATCTTAGACCTGGGATTATGATCCTCCGCGTGCCGTCATTTCTTGACGACGCGCAGAGTCTCAGGGGCTACTATCTACACAGGGCGCATCTTACTTATGCGCAACTGACAAAAGTGTACATCATCTAACATACCTCAAAACCCGTCAGCAAGCTTTTGACGGCCTCATGCAATCCGTCTTCTGCGGATGAAATCCTTTCAATCACCGTGCCCATCAATGCACGGTGCTCCTCTAAGATAGAAGCTCACCCCAGCAGAATCTTTAGCTCCTCCAGCCGAGCACCGGACGGTGCCGGACTTGTCCCATGGCCTCTTTCGAAGGCCGAACACGGAGAACTTCGGGGGGCCGCACTGCCACCTTCCGCCCCTGCCAGATTCGGAGAAACCCTCCGCGACGACACCTCAGGGTCGCCTACCTCGCTAGGCGGCACGGCAGGGGGAGGCGTCCCGCTCTCCATCATCTCCGGAAGAAGATCCCCCGAAGACGAGCTCTGCTGAGAAGGGCTGAGGTCCGAGCTACAAGGTAAGATTTCGGTTAATCTTCTCAGATATAAATCAAAGATTTCTCTCATCCCTCAAAAAGAAAACCTCTCTCTACTTACGGCTCGCTGGAGGGCTGATCCCCTCGAGGGCATAGTCCGGCCGAGGAATTCCTCGGCGCCGGACCCTCTGACGAGGATTTTCTCCCCCGTTTCAAGACCATGGTTTCTGGGTCGTCAGAGGCGGCTCTCTTCGTCCCCTCGAGAAAGGAATTGTCGGTTCCTCCCTTCGGGGCAGCCTCCTTCGAGGAGGCCATAGCTTCCTTGTCCTCCCCCTCCAAAGGCACTATCTCCAGCATCCTGACCAGCACGGGATCCGGCCTGGTTTCAGGAAGGGGAGCCGGACACCTGATCAGCTTTGCCTTTGCTATCCACTCCTATTTAAAAAGACGACTCTTTTAGGGGCAAGTTTATGACAATTATACGGATAGAAGGTCCGGGCACAAGGTAGCTTACTTGAGTATCCGGGCAATTGCAGGTTAGACCTATGTCCTCGGTTAAGTCCGGACACATCTCTTGTGATCCGAAGAATAGTCTATACTTCTCCGCGGGCGTTGCACCCATGAATTTCTGGAGAGCTCGCGGTCCCTCTGGACTAAACTCAAACACAAAACCTACAACAACTAGGCTCACCTATGTGCACCAACAACTTATACTAAGCAAGATAAACAACTATGTGATAGCAAGATGTATGACAAGAAACAATACGGCTATCACAAAGTAAAGTGCATAAGTAAAGGGCTCGGGCAAGAGATAACCGAGCCACACGGAGCGGTGTGGAGGCACAATGCTCCCCAAGAAGCCACTAGGGCCACCGTAATCTCCTCACGCCCTCGCACAATGCAAGATGCTGTGATTCCACTATGGAACCCTTGAGGGCGGTCACCGAACCCGTACAAATGGCAACCCTTGGGGGCGGTCACCGAACCCGTACACTTTGGCAACCCTTGGGGGCGGTCACCAGTACCCGTCAAATTGCTCGGGGCGATCTCCACAACCTAATTGGAGACCCCGACGCTTGCCCGGAGCTTTACACCACACTGATTGAGCTCCGAACAACACCAACCGTCTAGGGTGCCAAGGCACCCAAGATGAACAAGCTCTAGGGTGCCCAAACACCCAAGAGTAATAAGCTTCTCAAACTTCACTTCCACGTATCACCGTGGAGAACTGAAACCGATGCACCAAATGCAATCGCAAGGGCACACGGAGTGCCCACGTCCTTCTCTCTCAAATCCCACCGAAGCAACTAATGCTAGGGAGGAAAATGAGAGGAAGAATAAGAAGGAGAACACCAAGAACTCCAAGATCTAGATCCAAGGGGTTCCCCTCACATAGAGGAGAAAGTGATTGGTGGAAATGTGGATCTAGATCTCCTCTCTCTTTTCCCTCAAAAACTAGCAAGAATCCATGGAGGGATTGAGAGTTAGCAAGCTCGAAGAAGGTCAACAATGGGGGAAGAACACGAGCTAAAAGGATAAGGTTCATTGGGGAAGAAGACCCCCTTTTATAGGTGGGGAAAAATCCAACCGTTATGCTCACAGCCCGCACAGAGCGGTACTACCGCTCCAAGGAGCGGTACTACCGCTAGGGCAGAAGTACCCCTTTGAAAAACAACAGCGAGGAGGCAAAAGACCAGAAGAACCGCCGGAGTGGTACTACCGCTCGTCCTCACGGTACTACCGCTCGACCTCACGGTACTACCGCAAATGGTAGCGGTACTACTGCTTGCGAGCGGTACTAAAAAAATACATCCGGGCCTACCACCGCAAGACTTGGGACGAGTTTTTGGTCCGGAGCGGTACTACCGCTGTAGGAGCCGCGGTAGTACTGCTCTAGAGCGGTAGTAAAAAATTACATCCGCTCCAATTCGCGGTAGTACCGCTGCAGCCTTTTTAGAACACCAAAACTGCCACAACTTTTGCAAACGGACTCCGAATTCGATGAAACCAAGTTTGTTGGAAAGCTAGCGACAAGGGCTAACACAATCTTCAAAGAAATATCAATAAGAAGCAAATGAGAAAAGGCCCATAAGAAAATGGTGAGAACCCTTCCTCGGAAAAGACCGGTAAAACCTCCAACACCGAAAACAACATAGAAGACGCATGCGAACTCCATTTTCGATGAAACCAAGTTTGTTGGAAAGCTAGCGACAAGGGCTAACACAATCTTGAAACAAATAACAATAAGAAGCAAATTAGAAAAGGCCCATAAGAAAATGGTGAGGACCCTTCCTCGGATAAGACCGGTAAAACCTACAACACCGAAAACATCATAGAAGACGCATGCGAACTCCATTTTCGATGAACTCAAGCTTTTCATTAAGATGACCATAAGCTCTAAGACTCACAAAGAGAACCAAACAAGAAACAAGAAAGATGATGCAAGGATGCAATGGTTTGAGATCTCTACTAACGATACGATCAAGCTACCAACTTGAGAGCCCCCCTTGATAGTACGGCAAACGATCCTATAACCCGGTCTCCAAACTACCACCATGAGACCGGTAAAATAGAAAACCTATCAAGGGCAAACCTTTGCCTTGCACATGGTCCACTTGAGCTAGATGATGACGATCTTGACTCCCTCAAGTTGGACCACCTTTCTTGATTGCGTTGGCTCGATGAAGACTAGATGATTGCTCCCCCATAGTCCACTATGGGTGAGCCACTCTTCGGCACATCTTCACAAGTCCATTGTCACCACAATGGACGGCAAGCTTCAAGCACTTGATCTCTTCGCGATGATCCACTTGAACTTGCACACGACAATCTTGATGACAATCACCACTTGATGTCATCCTCTCCATGGGTTGAGTGATATCTTCCGCTTGACACAAGCCCATGAACACGTACCTAACCCCATGTAGAACTCTCACATAAACCATGGGTTAGTACACAAAGCACAATGGACAATGCTTACCAAACCATGGGATCACTTGATCCCTCTTGGTACATCTTCTACGCTTTGTGAGTTGATCAACTTGATTCACTCTTGACTTAGTCTTGATCAACCTTGAATCTTTCCAACTCTCTTTATTTGGATGATGTCTTGAAGGTAAACATGAATGATCACACAACCTTCTTCTTCAAGACATGCTTGCAAAAAGCTCAACTCTCACATGACCAAGCTTTGCATAATTCCTTAATAGCACCTTGGTCAACACAAACTCTCCTTGAAACCAACACATGTACTCCAAGAAAAGCCTATGGACAAAACCTTCAAATATAACTCAAGGAAACCATTACTCCATAGAGATTGTCATCAATTACCAAAACCAAACATGGGGGCACCGCATGTTCTTTCAATCTCCCCCATTTTGATAATTGATGACAATCACTTTCACGAGAGTTTATACAAGGAATTATGCATCACCAAGCAATGCAACAACCAATAATGCATGTGTATGAGATGCAAATGCTTAGGAACAAAACCAAAGCAAGGAGAAAACTCTGAAGACTTCTCCACAAAACTCTCTGAAACTTCTCCCCCATTGGCATCGATTGCCAAAATGGACGAAAAGCATAGATGGCCAATATAAATTGTGTTCCTCCATAAATTGTGTACTTCTCAACAAGAGAGTGGAATGCAATACACATATCCAACGGTAATACTTGGAGGAAGACCAACTATATTGAGGCACCAAGATTGCTAAAGGAATGATATGCCACCAGGACATAACAAAGAGAGAAACAAGCAATCAAGCAATCAAAAAATACCAATTGAAGCAACTAGGACAAAGATCCTACGAGCTACGTGAATAAAGGATATTATGATAAGAGCAAAGGAGTATTCTAAAGAAACTAGAGAAGCTCCCCATGATTTGTGCACACATAAGAATTTTTGTATTTTGATACAAAGTGCACAAAATAGGATCATAGCTCCCCCAAAATCAATAGAAACTTACAACAAGTGCAAGTGAGCATATAGGAAACTAAGCCTAGTACATGTAACAAACACATGGTTGAGCAATAAGTGAAAAGGCAACTTAAGAATGGGCTCAACCAAAATGATGTGTGTGAGTCAAGGCAATGCACTTGAGAAGACTAATGTATGGATGAGCATTAAGCATCAATAAAGTCTTGAAAAAATGAGGCAACACAGTGCAAGGCCTATCATTCCCACATACAACTAGCAAATGGGTTCACAAGCTAACTAATAAGCATATAAAGAACCTATGCTTGTGACAACCCGTGGCGAAGATAGAAGATGAAAGCCTCATCAAGACGAGGGATACCAATTAAGATGGAAAAAGCCTCGTAGAGATAAGCATGAGGAAAATAATCTTCACCACACAAGAGTGCATCAAGATGCAATGAGATACGATACGCACTCAAGGCAAAAGCTTTCACGGAGCCACCAAAGAAATAACATAAGAAAGGCAAGGTGGGCGTGAAAGAAAGGATATCATCTAGAGATGTAATTTCTCTCAAGTGTATAAGGTTCTAGGTAGACGAAATCATGATGATATATATCTACAAAGAAGGATGTACACCCGAAATAGTTACAACATGAAGGAACAATATATCCAAACGGAAGTCATACATATACCAATAAGATATTTGCTTGAGAGCATAACACAAGGCTAGATATGGTCTTATTGCATATAAATGAATTCCAACCACACGAACCTCAAAGACATCACAACTAGCAACAAGACATCATTGTTGGGATGCTTTGAGAAAGGAAACAAGTATCACATGAGAGAATGGATAACATGCCATGATACAACCTACGAAAGGTTGATGCAAGAAATGTGTGCATGAAGTAGATGATGATACTTGTTACCGAGATACCATTGGATGGATGTAGTAGATGCCAATTAAAGGTAGATAGTAGTTCATTAATCATCCTAGCTTGACTCCAATAAGCACATGGTGACACCACCTTCCTTGTGAGTGAGCCGAGCATCCAATGCATCTCCACTTGTTCCTAGAACAACAACACAAACAAAATTGTACCCAAACTCATTGGGACCAAAGAGTTAGAGAACCAACAACACATAGGACAAACTCCACATAAATATGTGCATATAGATATGAAAATGAATTTCATGCACATCTCATCCAATTTGAGACTTGGTGGAGTTCCCCCTATATATTGGGTCAAAGAAAGAAAACATGCCAAAGAAACTACAAGAAGTAAATATGCATGCTCAAGACTTTCAAGAACCGAGACCAAAAGACAAAGAAATACCAAGTGAAGAAAAGATACCAAATGAATAAATCATCACTTGGAGGATGTCCATAAAAGATACATCAAGGAATGAGATATCCATTGATACACCCAAAAAGAAAGATGTCAAACTCCCAAAAGAGAGAATGGTTCCAAACAAACCAAGCCCTCTACAGAGTTTCATGATGGCACAAAGCACCAAAAAGAAACGGCTTGCCTTCCACAAACACACACTTGATAAGGATCACAAGATGAGTGTTTTATAGAGAATAGGATGGCTCCCCCAAGACTAGTGCATTATAGAGAATTTGCATTTGAATACAAAATGCACGGGGTGGGACCACCACTTTCATTATATCTAGAAAACACTAGACAAGGTCAAGAAAACAACAAGATCCACAAGTGGTATGGAATACAATGGGAGTTGACACAATCCTAGGCAAGAGATAAAGCAAATAAAAGCACATGCCAATGTAAAGATGATCAATAATTTCTACCACACATAAGTGAGTACTAATTGTCAAAAGACAAGAAGTATTTGGAAATAATTCCCGGTGGTAGATAATAAGGATACCCGACATCATCTTCACACCAAACAAAAAGCAAATTGCAACTTGTAGAGCTAACATGCCACCTAGGAACAAGATAATTTACAATATCAACTCTAGGTAACAATATCTCAAATGTACACATTTTCTAGGCTAGTAATATACACATAGCATATTACTCCCCCATAATGTGATACCAATTAAGGATAAACAAGAGGCAAATAAAAGGATCCAACAAGAGATAATTAATGGACTATTTAGAATTTGAATTTCTCATGAGAAGACATACCACATAGCGACTAGATAAGCTTGCAATATCAATACTAAGTGGTATTCCCCATGTACTCACCTTTATATGATTGTGAAGTGCACAAAGCACATCACTCCCCCATAATGGGATATTCCATTAATCTCTCACAAGAGCCAACTAAGATATGACCAAGATGCATAAAGGCTCAACGAACGACACACATGTACATGATGTGCAAACCAACACACACATACTTGATTGCTCAAGATAATCAAGTTGGAAGAACAACATATACAAACACATGCAAGGAACAAAGCCAAACATGCAAAGGGGCAAGTAACTTTCAATGTAAACAATTTAAGCACGAGTTACCGCAAGGAGGAACATTGGATATAAGATAGAAACTTGATAATCCGAATGACTTGGCTTGAGACAATAAGAATGATGAAGTCCCCTTAATTCTTCATAATGTAGCCAAGTCTCCAATGACCTCCAACATCACCTATTGATCAAGTCTGAGCTTGTTGGTCCCCAACCAAGTTGGGTCCTAAGAGGTTAGTCACAATAGGCTTGGCTACCCAAATGGTTCTTTGCTTCAAACCACTTTGAGTACCAACAAACTTGGCAACCACATTGCCAACCTTATCCTTCCCAAAAGAATAGACATCATCAATAATAATTGGGTTGGATAAGTTACCACTAGTGCATGAAGAAGCGAGGTGACCTTTCTCGCGACATAGGTAGCAACGTCTACTCTTCACTTTCTTCTCACTTGATTTCTCAACTTGAGAAGCGTAAGCTTGAGTCTTCCTGGGAAGAGGCTTTTCTTCAACTTGAGGTTGAGAATGAGAGTGAACTTGTGGCCGCTTCCCTTGTTGCTTGTCACTAATGGGCTTCTTCTTCAATGGGCAAGATCTAACATGATGCCCTTCTACTTTGCACTTGAAGCAAACAATCTTGGCCGAATTCTTGACTTGTTCTTGGCCCTTATTTTTGTTCACCTTGGACTTCTTCTTCTTGTTGGAGTTGAATCCAAGTCCACCTTTGTCATTGGGGGATTTTTGCACACTCAAGATATTGTTGAGTGTGAATTTCCCTTCATGACTCTTTTCCAAGTCTTTCTTCAAAGAAGTGACTTGGGCCTTGAGCTCTTTGATTTCCTCTACATGGTTAGTCTCAACACAAGTACTAGAGGAAGTATAAACTTCATCGTTAGAGCAACAAGGCAAGGAAAGCAATTCATCACAAGATGTACCAACATTATGCATGGATGAATCGCGAGGACTAGCACAAGGTAATATAGCATTTTGAATAAAAGTAGTTCTAGTATCCACATGAGGCTCACTAGATGTTACCTTAGCAAGCATGGCCTCATGAGCTAACTTTAGCACATTATGGGATACTAGAAGATCATCATGAGAGCTTGTAAGCTTTACATGATTTTCTTCCAACATCCCATAATTGCTAGATAGCAACTCAAGTTGAGCCCTTAGCTCAACATTCTCCTTCAAAATGGATGCTTCACAAGAGATAGAGTTAGTAGCACAAGCATCATCATTAACAACAAGAGGAGAGGACAGCTTGGAAAGCTCTTTTGAATACGAAGCTTTAAGTTGAGCATGAGACTCGGTGAGTTTGATGAGCTCACTCTTAATGACCCTTGAGCCATTTTCGAGGTGCTCAAAGTCCCCAAGGAGTTTAGCATGTGCAACTTCAAGCTCCTCATTTTTAATTTCAAAATTATTAGCCACCTCAAGAGCTCTATCACGAGATTCCCTCACTCTAGATAATTCTAGAGCAAAAGTCTCCTCAAGAGATTCCTTGGTGGTTTGTTCAAGTTCAAAAGCTTGAGAGAGGTCCGCAATCTCATTAGCATAATCACGCTCATGACCTTCCATTTTCTCAATGGTGACCTCATGCTCCTCGAGATGTGATTCCAACTCCTCAATATATTTCTTGCTCTCAATGGCAATGGACATAATTTCCATGAAGTTGGAACGAGCAATTTTATTTTTATGAAGAGCTTTAAAAACCATTTTCCCCTTCATTTTTAAGGAGGCAACATTATCATTCTCTTCATCATAATCAACATCATCATCATTCTTGCCATCATCAATATTATCACAAGATATACTGGGATTCAAAGTGGGAGATACCTTTGAAGCCCTGGCCATAAGGAAAAAAGCAATAGATGATGATGTGGGATCCCTTGAAGCACCATTCAAGACCACATCTTGTTCCATGGAGTGTTGAGTTTCCTCTACATTGTTAGCACAACAACTCAAGGAAATACATGCATTTTTATCATGGCAACAAGACATAGCAAGCATATCATCATGAGATTTAGTCAAGCAATTTGTACATGATATGCAAGGACTATCAACACAAGCATGTGAAAAATTTGGATTGCTCGAAGTGCTAGAGTCCAAAGATGAAGCATCGCAACACGAAAGTGATGAAGGATTATCAAAACTAAGCCCACTATCATCATTGCAATGAACACCACTACTCACCATGTCATTACCTTGTGGCAAACCATATGTAGGTGAAGTAGAAGAAGTTGAGAACACAACACGGCTGGAGGTGGAGGGAGAACAATCATCCCCACAAAACATGGACATGCCATATTTATCTTGAAGCGTTGTCCACAACTCATGAGCATCCCGGAAAGGCATGAGTTGAAATATAACTACATTGCTCAAAGCATCGAAAAGCATATTAGAAGCTTGAGCATTGAGATAAGAGTTTTTCTCATCCTCTAAAGATAATCTTTGGGGATCCTTTGGAGGAGAAAAACCCATATCTACAATTCACTCTAAATTTGGGTCCATGACCCTAAAGAGATTAAGCATGCGAATAACCCAAACATAAAATTTTTTGCCATTGAAACTAAAAGTGTCAGAGAATCCTAATCCCCTAGTCGACATCTTTACTCTCTAGGCGATTAAGCCTGACAAAGAGAGACGAGGCTCTGTACCAATTGAAAGATCGTGGATGTCGCCTAGAGGGGGGGGTGAATAGGCGCTTTAAAATAATTATGGTTTAGGCTTGAACAAATGCGGAATAAACCTAGCGGTTAATTTGTCAAACACAAAACCTACAACAACTAGGCTCACCTATGTGCACCAACAACTTATACTAAGCAAGATAAACAACTATGTGATAGCAAGATGTATGACAAGAAACAATACGGCTATCACAAAGTAAAGTGCATAAGTAAAGGGCTCGGGTAAGAGATAACCGAGGCACGCGGAGACGACGATGTATCCCGAAGTTCACACCCTTGCGGATGCCAATCTCCGTTTGGAGCGGTGTGGAGGCACAATGCTCCCCAAGAAGCCACGAGGGCCACCGTAATCTCCTCACGCCCTCGCACAATGCAATATGCTGTGATTCCACTAAGGGACACTTGAGGGCGGTCACCGAACCTGTACAAATGGCAACCCTTGGGGGCGGTCACCAAACCCGTACACTTTGGCAACCCTTGGGGGCGGTCACCAGTACCCGTCAAATTGCTCGGGGCGATCTCCACAACCTAATTGGAGACCCCGACGCTTGCCCGGAGTTTTACACCACACTGATTGAGCTCTGAACAACACCAACCGTCTAGGGTGCCAAGGCACCCAAGAGGAACAATCTCTAGGGTGCCCAAACACCCAAGAGTAATAAGCTTCTCAAACTTCACTTCCATGTATCACCGTGGAGAACTCAAACCGATGCACCAAATGCAATGGCAAGGGCACACGGAGTGCCCAAGTCCTTCTCTCTCAAATCCCACCGAAGCAACTAATGCTAGGGAGGAAAATGAGAGGAAGAACAAGAAGGAGAACACCAAGAACTCCAAGATCTAGATCCAAGGGGTTTCCCCCACATAGAGGAGAAAGTGATTGGTGGAAATGTGGATCTAGATCTCCTCTCTCTTTTCCCTCAAAAACTAGCAAGAATCCATGGAGGGATTGAGAGTTAGCAAGCTCGAAGAAGGTCAACAATGGGGGAAGAACACGAGCTAAAAGGATAAGGTTCATTGGGGAAGAAGACCCCCTTTTATAGGTGGGGAAAACTCCAACCGCTATGCTCACAGCCCGCACAGAGCGGTACTACCGCTCCAAGGAGCGGTACTACCGCTACGGCGGAAGTACCCCTTTGAAAAACAACAGCGAGGAGGCAAAAGGCCAGAAGAACCGCCGGAGCGGTACTACCACTCGTCCTCACGGTACTACCGCTCGACCTCACGGTACTACCGCAAATGGTAGCGGTACTACTGCTTGCGAGCGGTACTAAAAAAATACATCCGGGCCTACCACCGCAAGACTTGGGATGAGTTTTTGGTCCGGAGCGGTACTACCGCTGTAGGAGCCGCGGTAGTACTGCTCTGGAGCGGTAGTAAAAAATTACATCCGCTCCAATTCGCGGTAGTACCGCTGCAGCCTTTTTAGAACACCAAAACTGCCACAACTTTTGCAAACGGACTCCGAATTCGATGAAACCAAGTTTGTTGGAAAGCTCGCGACAAGGGCTAACACAATCTTCGAAGAAATATCAATAAGAAGCAAACGAGAAAAGGCCCATAAGAAAATGGTGAGAACCCTTCCTCGAAAAAGACCGGTAAAACCTCCAACACTGAAAACATCATAGAAGACGCATGCGAACTCCGTTTTCGAGGAAACCAAGTTTGTTGGAAAGCTAGCGACAAGGGCTAACACAATCTTGAAAGAAATAACAATAAGAAGAAAATTAGAAAAGGCCCATAATAAAATGGTGAGGACCCTTCCTCGGATAAGACCGGTAAAACCTACAACACCGAAAACATTATAGAAGACGCATGCGAACTCCGTTTTCGATGAACTCAAGCTTGTCATTAAGATGACCATAAGCTCTAAGACTCACAAAGAGAACCAAACAAGAACCAAGAAAGATGATGCAAGGATGCAATGGTTTGAGATCTCTACTAACGATACGATCAAGCTACCAACTTGAGAGCCCCCCTTGAGAGTACGGCAAACGATCCTATAACCCGGTCTCCAAACTACCACCATGAGACCGGTAAAATAGAAAACATATCAAGGGCAAACCTTTGCCTTGCACATGGTCCATTTGAGCTAGATGATGACGATCTTGACTCCCTCAAGTTGGACCACCTTTCTTGATTGCGTTGGCTCGATGAAGACTAGATGATTGCTCCCCCATAGTCCACTATGGGTGAGCCACTCTTCGGCACATCTTCACAAGTCCATTGTCACCACAATGGACGGCAAGCTTCAAGCACTTGATCTCTTCGCCATGATCCACTTGAACTTGCACACGACAATCTTGATGACAATCACCACTTGATGTCATCCTCTCCATGGGTTGAGTGATATCTTCCCCTTGACACAAGCCCATGAACACGTACCTAACCCCACGTAGAACTCTCACATAGACCATGGGTTAGTACACAAAGCACAATGGACAATGCTTACCAAACCATGGGATCACTTGATCCCTCTCGGTACATCTTCTACGCTTTGTGAGTTGATCAACTTGATTCACTCTTGACTTAGTCTTGATCAACCTTGAATCTTTCCAGCTCTCTTCATTTGGATGATGTCTTGAAGGTAAACATGAATGATCACACAATCTTCTTCTTCAAGACATGCTTGAAATAAGCTCAACTCTCACATGACCAAGCTTTGGATAATTCCTTAATAGCACCTTGGTCAACACAAACTCTCCATGAAACCAACACATGTACTCCAAGAAAAGCCTATGGACAAAACCTTCAAATATAACTCAAGGAAACCATTAGTCCATAGAGATTGTCATCAATTACCAAAACCAAACATGGGGGCACCGCATGTTCTTTCAGCCGCCCACTTGGCGCTCCTGGGAGCGGTGATATAGAACCACTCTCGTTGCCACAAGCTGAGCTCCTCTTGAAAGGAGCCCTCGGGCCATGGAGCATCGGCATTCTTACTTACGACAGCACCTCCGCACTCTGCATGCCGTCCCTCGATCAACTTCGGCTCCACTCCAAAAGTCTTGAGCCATAATCCAAAGTGAGGGGTAACACGGAGGAATGCTTCGCACACGACGATGAATGAGGAAATGTGGAGGATAGACTCCGGGGCTAAGTCATGAAATTCCAGCCCGTAATAAAACAGCAACCCCCTCACGAAGGGAACTATCGGGAAGCCTAACCCCCGAAGGAGGTGAGACATGAACACTGTTGGGGAACGTAGCAGAAATTAAAAATTTTCCTACGTGTCACCAAGATCTATCTATGGAGAAACCAGCAACGAGGGAAGGAGAGTGCATCTACATACCTTTGTAGATCGCTAAGCGGAAGCGTTCAAGAGAACGGGGTTGAAGGAGTCGTACTCGTCGTGATCCAAATCACCGGAGATCCTAGTGCCGAACAGACGGCACCTGCGCGTTCAACACACATACAGCCCGGTGACGTCTCCCATGCCCTGATCCAGCAAGGAGAGAGGGAGAGGTTGAGGAAGACTCCATCTAGCAGCAGCACAACGGCGTGGTGGTGGTGGAGGAGCGTGGTGATCCAGCAGGGCTTCGCCAAGCACCGCGAGATATGAGGAGAAAGAGAGGTAGGGCTGCGCCAACAAGAGGAGAGGAACTCGTGTGTATTGGGCAGCCCAAACCTCAACTATATATAGGGGAATGGGAGGGGGTGCGCCCCCACCTAGGGTTCCCTCCCTAGGGGTGGCGGCAGCCCCCTAGATCCCATCTAGGGGCGGCCAAGGGGAGGGGAGAGGGGGAGGCGCACCAGGGTGGGCCTTAGGGCCCATCTGCCCTAGGGTTTGCCCCCTTCCCCTCTTCCTCGCGCCTTGGGCCTTGGTGGGGGGGGCGCACCAGCCCACCTGGGGCTGGTCCCGTCCCACACTTGGCCCATGCAGCCCTCCGGGGCTTGTGGCCCCACTTTGTGGACCCCCGGGACCCTCCCGATGGTCCCGGTACGTTACCGATAAAACCCGAAACTTTTCCGGTGACCAAAACATGACTTCCCATATATAAATCTTTACCTCCGGACCATTCCGGAACTCCTCGTGACGTCCAGGATCTCATCCGGGACTCCGAACAACATTCGGTAACCACATACAAACTTCCTTTATAACCCTAGCGTCATCGAACCTTAAGTGTGTAGACCCTACGGGTTCGGGAACCATGCAGACATGACCGAGATGCTCTCCGGTCAATAACCAACAGCGGGATCTGGATACCCATGTTGGCTCCCACATGTTCCATGATGATCTCATCAGATGAACCACGATGTCAAGGACTTAATCAATCCCGTATACAATTCCCTTTGTCTATCGGTACGATACTTGCCCGAGATTCGATCGTCGGTATCCCGATACCTTGTTCAATCTCGTTACCGGCAAGTCTCTTTACTCGTTCCGTAACACATCATCCCATGATCAACTCCTTGATCACATTGTGCACAATATGATGATGTCCTACCGAGTGGGCCCAGAGATACCTCTCCGTTTACACGGAGTGACAAATCCCAGTCTCGATTCGTGCCAACCCAACAGACACTTTCGGAGATACCTGTAGTGTACCTTTATAGCCACCCAGTTACGTTGTGACGTTTGGCACACCCAAAGCACTCCTACGGTATCCGGGAGTTGCACAATCTCATGCTCTAAGGAAATGATACTTGACATTAGAAAAGCTTTAGCATACGAACTACACGATCTTTGTGCCAGGCTTAGGATTGGGTCTTGTCCATCACATCATTCTCCTAATGATGTGATCCCGTTATCAATGACATCCAATGTCCATGGTCAGGAAACCGTAACCATCTATTGATCAACGAGCTAGTCAACTAGAGGCTTACTAGGGACATGGTGTTGTCTATGTATCCACACATGTATCTGAGTTTCCTATCAATACAATTCTAGCATGGATAATAAACGATTATCATGAACAAGGAAATATAATAATGATCAATTTATTATTGCCTCTAGGGCATATTTCCAACAAACACTACGCTCTCGCCGGGCTGGGTATTGGGAATAGCCTGCCCTTGAGCAGGCAGCCTATGCGGAATTTCGGCGGTCAAGAACTTAGCCTCTCTCAACTTTAGCACGTCTTCCTCTGTGACGGAGGAAGGCATCCATCGGCCTTGAAGGTCGAAGCCGGACATTGTCGAAGGTCCGAAGCGCTCGGAATCTGAAGCCTAGGGTGTTGGAACTCGAGGTGACGGGCGAACTCATTTGAGATTGGAAAAAAGGAGTAAGGCCTTGGTCTCTTTATAAGAGGTCGAATACCAAGAGCCCTCCCCGTTACCTTTTGGGACTCACCTTTAATCGAGAAAGAGTGCTAACGGGCACGATTGGGTTACCCACGTCTGTATTGATGAGAATCCCGTGAAAGGGGGGTACACGATCTCTGCTTTGACAAGACGTGCCAAGGAAACCGCCTCGCAAAACGTGCTGAGGTGGAAAAGTAAAAACGATTCGAGTAAAGGACTTGGCTGTAATGTGATGGTGCACTGCAGAATACATCAGCAGATTTGATTTGTGTTAATATTATTCTCTCTATGGCAATATGTGGAAACTTATCTTACAGAGCCGGACACTACTCTTGGTGATTACGATCTTCTATGAAGGACTTGGAGGAGGAACCCGCCTTGCAATGCCGAAGACGATTTTGCGCGCCGGACTCGTCGTCATTGAAGCCTGGTTCAGGGGCTACTGAGGGAGTCCTGGATTAGGGGGTGTTCGGGTAGCCGGACTATACCTTCAGCCGGACTCCTGGACTATGAAGATACAAGATGGAAGACTCCGTCCCGTGTCCGGATGGGACTTTCCTTGGCGTGGAAGGCAAGCTTGGCGATGCGATATTCAAGATCTCCTACCATTGTAACCGACTCTATGTAACCCTAACCCTATCCGGTGTCTATATAAACCGGAGGGTTGTAGTCTGTAGGACAGAATCAACTCCATACACAACAATCATACCATAGGCTAGCTTCTAGGGTTTAGCCTCCTTGATCTCGTGGTAGATCTACTCTTGTACTACCCCTATCATCAATATTAATCAAGCAGGAGTAGGGTTTTACCTCCATCGAGAGGGCCCAAATCTGGGTAAAACAAAGTGTCCCCTGTCTCCTGTTACCATCCGGCCTAGACGCATAGTTCGGGACCCCCTACCCGAGATCTGCCGGTTTTGACACCGACAATCACAGTTCATAAGGATGGCCGGAACCGGCTTCTCAACCACTGGCAAGTCCATTAACAGATCTCGAAGCCATTCTGCTTCGCCACCCGATGTGTCTAATGTTGTTAATTCTGCTTCCATTGTCGATCTTGTTAAGATCGTTTGCTTGCAAGACTTCCAGGAAACAGCACCACCTCCAAGAGTAAATATATACCCAGTTGTGGCCTTCATCTCATCAGCATCAGAGATCCAATTCGCATCACTATACCCTTCAAGTACCGACGGGTATCCGGTATAGTGAAGTCCATAGTTCATAGTACCTTTCAGATAGCGCATAACTCTCTCAAGAGCATGCCAATGTACATCACCCGGTTTGGAAACAAATCGGCTCATTTTGCTAATAGCAAATGCGATGTCAGGCCTTGTTGCGCTCGCTAGATACTGGAGTGAACCGACAATCTGAGAGTATCTCAATTGATCTATAGCTGTGCCTTTAGACTTTCGAATCAACACACTAGAATCATATGGTGTTTGAGATGATTTGCAGTCCGAATATCCAAAACAACTCAACACCTTCTCAACATAATGGGATTGCAGAAGTGTAATCCCACCCTCATCATCTCTCGATAGTTTGAAGTTCAAGATAACATCAGCCACTCCAAGGTCCTTCATCTCAAAGTTCTGAGATAGGAAAGACTTATCCTCCTTGATCAACTTGAGATTAGTCCCTAATATCAGTATGTCATCAACATACAAACACAATATAACTCTTTCGCCCCCACCATAGCGATAGTATACACATTTGTCGGACTCATTAACAACAAAGCCAATAGATGTCAACGTTTCATTAAACTTGTCATGCCATCGCTTAGGCGCTTGTCTCAGGCCATACAAAGATTTCACCAACTTACACACCTTTCCTTCTTGACCATCCATCACAAAGTCATCAGGCTGTTGCATATAGATTTCCTCCTTTAGCTCTCCGTTCAGGAAAGTCGTCTTAACATCCATCTGATGAATGAGAAGACCATGCGAGACCGCCAACGAGAGTAATACTCGAATGGTGGTCAGTCTGGCCACAGGTGAATAAGTGTCAAAAAAATCTTCTTCTTCTTTCTAGGCGTAGCCCTTGGCCACAAGCCTAGCCTTGTACTTTTCTATCGTACCGTCGGGCCTAAGCTTCTTATTGAACACCCACTTGCATCCCAATGGTTTGCAACCATAAGGACGTTCAGTAAGCTCCCAAGTTCCGTTAGCCATGATGGAATCCATCTTGCTACGGACTGCATCCTTCCAGTAGTCAGCTTCTGGAGATGCATACGCTTCTGAAATAGAAGTGGGACTATCCTCCACGAGGTATATGAAGAAATCATCACCAAAGGTCTTTACAGTCCTTTGTCTCTTGCCCCTACCAAGGGTTTCCTCATTATCCTCCTCAGGATTTTCATCATGTGTTTGATTATAATATTCCATCGGAATAGCAGGTTCAGGAGTCTCCTCAGATTCCTGTCTAGAAGTGCTTTGTACATCTCATGGGGAAAATGTCCTCAAAGAATGTAGCATCTTTAGACTCCATAATTGTACCGACCTTCATGTCAGGTACCTCAGATTTCACTACTCGAAATCTATAGCCAACACTATTCATAGCGTAGCCCAAATTAACATAGTCCACAGTCTTTGGTCCAAGCTTACGCTTTTTGGGGATCGGCACATTAACTTTCGCCAAGCAGCCCCAGGTACGTAAGTACGAGAGTGTTGTCCTTCTCTTGGTCCACTTCTCGTAAGGAGTGATCTCGTTATCCTTTGTCGGAACTTTATTCAGCACATGACATGATGTCATTATAGCCTTCCCCCACCATGCCTTGGATAAACCCGACGTATCTAACATGGCGTTAACCAAATCAGTTAGAGTACGGTTTTTCTGCTCGGCAACCCCGTTTGACTAGGGTGAGTAGGGAGGCGTCCTCTCGTGAATAATACCGTGCTCTGCACAAAAGGCATCAAACTCTTTCGAGAAGTACTCTCCACCACGATCTGACCGGACTCGTTTAATTTTCTTTTCAAGTTGATTCTCAACTTCTGCCTTATAGATTCTGAAGTAGTGTAGAGCCTCATCTTTAGTATTTAACATATACACATAGCAATATCTAGTGGAATCATCTATCAAAGTCATGAAATATTTCTTTCCACCTTTAGTCAACACACCATTCATCTCACAAATATCAGAATGTATGAGTTCCAGTGGCGCCAAGTGTCTCTCCTCTACTGCCTTGTGAGGCTTGCGAGGTTGCTTAGACTGCACACACGAATGGCACTTAGAACCTTTGGCTAAAGTGAAACTCGGGATTAAATTCGATTATGCTGGCCGCATCATAACACTAAAACTAATGTGACAAAGACGTGAATGCCTTCATTAACACTCAAATGAATATTGTTCACGACTTTATTACATAGATCTGCAAGAGAAAGGCGGAACATGCCTCCGCATTCATAACCCTTTCCAACAAATAGTCCATATTTCGTAACAACTAATTTATTAGACTCGAATACCAATTTAAACCCTTCTCTACATAGAAGGGAGCCACTAACGAGATTCTTCTTGATGGCGGGGACATGCTGCACGTTCTTCAGCTGCACGATCCTTCCCGAAGTAAACTTCAGATCGACCGTGCCAACACCAAGAACAGAAGCACTCGCGCCATTCCCCATCAGTACGGACTCGTGACCTGTGGCCTGGTAAGAAGAAAACAATGAAATTGTTGGGGAACGTAGTAATTTCAAAAAATTTCCTACGCACACGCAAGATCATGGTGATGCATAGCAACGAGAGGGGAGAGTGTGATCTACGTACCCTTGTAGATCGACAACGGAAGCGTTTGGTTGATGTAGTCGTATGTCTCCACGGCCCGACCGATCAAGCACCGAAACTACGGCACCTCCGAGTTCTAGCACACGTTTAGCTCGATGACGATCCCCGGACTCCGATCCAGCAAAGTGTCGGGGAATAGTTCCGTCAGCACGACGGCGTGGTGACGATCTTGATGTACTACTGTCGCAGGGCTTCGCCTAAGCACCGCTACAATATTATCGCGGACTATGGTGGAAGGGGGCACCGCACACGGCTAAGAATATGATTACGTGGATCAACTTGTGTCTCTAGGGGGTTCCCCTGCCTCCGTATATAAGGGTTCAAAGGGGGGGTGGTGCGGCTGGCCTAGAGGTGGCGCGCCAGGAGGAATCCTACTCCCTCTGGGAGTAGGATTCCCCCCTTTCCAAGTTGGAATAGGATTCACGGAGGGGGAAAAGAGGAAGGGGGGCCGGCCCCCTCTCCTTGTCCTATTCGGACCAAGGGAGGGGAGGGGCGCGCGGCCCATCTCTGGTTGCCTCTTCTCTTTTCCACTAAGGCCCATATATCTCCCGGGGGGTTCCGGTAACCTCCCGGTACTCTGGTAAAATCCCGATTTCACCCGGAACACTTCCGATATCCAAACATAGGCTTCCAATATATCAATCTTTATGTCTCGACCATTTCGAGACTCCTCGTCATGTCCTTGATCACATCCGGGACTCCGAACAACCTTCGGCACATCAAAACGTATAAACTCATAATATAACTATCATCGAAACCTTAAGCATGCGGACCCTACAGGTTTGAGAACAATGTAGACATGACCGAGACACGTCTCCGGTCAATAACCAATAGCGGGACCTGGATGCCCATATTGGTTCCTACATATTCTACGAAGATCTTTTATCGGTCATACCGCATAACAACATACGTTGTTCCCTTTGTCATCGGCATGTTACTTGCCCAAGATTCGATCGTCGGTATCCAATACCTAGTTCAATCTCGTTATCGGCAAGTCTCTTTACTCGTTCCGTAATACATCATCTCGCAACTAACTCATTAGTTGCAATGCTTGCAAGGCTTATGCGATGTGCATTACCGAGAGGGCCCAGAGACACCTCTCCGACAATCGGAGTGACAAATCCTAATCTCGAAATACGCCAACCCAACATTTACCTTTGGAGACACCTGTAGAGCTCCTTTATAATCACCCAGTTACGTTGTGATGTTTGGTAGCACACAAAGTGTTCCTCCGGCAAACGGGAGTTGCATAATCTCATAGTCATAGGAACATGTATAAGTCATGAAGAAAGCAATAGCAACATACTAAACGATCGGGTGCTAAGCTAATGGAATGGGTCATGTCAATCACATCATTCTTCTAATGATGTCATCCCGTTAATCAAATAACAACTCTTTTGTTCATGGTTAGGAAACATAACCATCTTCGATTAACGAGCTAGTCAAGTAGAGGCATACTAGTGACACTCTGTTTGTCTATGTATTCACACATGTATTATGTTTCCGGTTAATACAATTCTAGCATGAATAATAAACATTTATCATGAAATAAGGAAATAAATAATAACTTTATTATTGCCTCTAGGGCATATTTCCTTCAGTCTCCCACTTGCATAGAGTCAATAATCTAGTTCACATCGCCATGTGATCTAACATCAATAGTTCACATCTTTATGTGGTTAACACCCATAGTTCACATCGATATGTGACCAACACCCAAAGGGTTTACTAGAGTCTGTAATCTAGTTCACATTTCTATGTGATTAACACCCAAATAGTACTAAGGTGTGATCATGTTTTGCCTGTGAGAGAAGTTTAGTCAACGGGTCTGCCATATTCAGATCCGTAAGTATTTTGCAATTTTCTATGTCTACAATGCTCTGCACAGAGCTACTTTAGCTAATTGCTCCCACTTTCAATATGTATCCAGATGAAGACTAAGAGTCATTCGGATCAGTGCCAAAACTTGTATCGACGTAACCCTTTTACGACGAACCTTTTGTCACCTCCATAATCGAGAAACATATCCTTATTCCACTAAGGATAATTTTGACCGCTGTCCAGTGATCTACTCCTAGATCACTATTGTACTCCCTTGCGAAAATTAGTGTAGGGTATACAATAGGTCTGGTACACAGCATGGCATACTTTATAGAACCTATGGCCAAGGCATAGGGAATGACTTTCATTCTCATTCTATTTTCTGCCGTGGTCGGGCTTTGAGTCTTACTCAACTTCACACCTTGTAACATAGGCAATAATTCTTTCTTTGGCTGTTCCATTTTTAACTACTTCAAAATCTTGTCAAGGTATGTACTCATTGAAAAAACTTATCAAGCGTCTTGATCTATCTGTATAGATCTTGATGCTCAATATGTAAGCAGCTTCACCGAGGTTTTCCTTGAAAAAATCCTTTGAAACACTCCTTTATGCTTTGCAGAATAATTCTACATTATTTCCAATCAACAATATGTCTTACACATATACTTATCAGAAATGCTGTAGTGCTCCCACTCACTTTCTTGTAAATACAGGCTTCACCGCAAGTCTGTATAAAACTATATGCTTTGATCAACTTATCAAAGCGTATATTCCAACTCCGAGATGCTTGCACCAGTCCATAGATGGATCACTGGAGCTTGCATATTTTGTTAGCACCTTTAGGATTGACAAAACCTTCTGGTTGTATCATATACAACTCTTCTTTAAATCCATTAAGGAATGTAGTTTTGTTTATCCATTTGCCAGATTTCATAAAAATGTGGTAATTGCTAACATGATTTGGACAGACTTAAGCATCGCTATGAGTGAGAAAATTTCATCGTAGTCAACACCTTGAACTTTGTCAAAACCTTTTTCGACAAGTCTAGCTTTGTAGATAGTAACACTACTATCAGCGTCCATCTTCCTCTTGAAGATCCATTTATTTTCTATGGCTTGCCGATCATCGGGCAAATCCATCAAAGTCCATACTGTGTTCTCATACATGGATCATATCTCAGATTTCATGGCTTCAAGCCATTTTGCGGAATCTGGGCTTACCATCGCTTCTTCATAGTTCGTAGGTTCATCATGATCTAGTAGCATGATTTCCATAACAGGATTACCGTACCACTCTGGCGCGGATCTTACTCTGGTTGATCTACGAGGTTCAGTAGTATCTTGTTCTGAAGTTTCATGATCATTATCATTAGCTTCCTCACTAATTGGTGTAGGTGTCGCAGAAATAGGTTTCTGTGATGTACTACTTTCCAATAAGGGAGCAGGTACAGTTACCTCGTCAAGTTCTACTTTCCTCCCACTCACTTCTTTCGAGAGAAACTCCTTCTCTAGAAAGGATACATTCTTAGCAACGAATGTCTTGCCTTCGGATTTGTGATAGAAGGTGTACCCAACAGTCTCCTTTGGGTACCCTATGAAGACACATTTCTCCGATTTGGGTTCGAGCTTATCAGGTTGAAGCTTTTTCACATAAGCATCGCAGCCCCAAAATTTAAGAAACGACAGCTTAGGTTTCTTGCCAAACCATAGTTCATACGGTGTCGTCTCAACGGATTTAGATGGTGCCCTATTTAACGTGAATGCAGCTGTCTTTAATGCATAATCCCAAAATGATATTAGTAAATCTGTAAGAAACATCATAGATTGTACTATATCCAATAAAGTACGGTTATGACGTTCGGACACACCGTTATGTTGCGGTGCTCCAGGTGGCATGAGTAGTGAAACTATTTCACATTGTTTTTAACTGAAGGCCAAACTCGTAACTCAAATATTTTACTTCTGTGATCATATCGTAGAAACTTTCATTTTTGTTACGATGATTCTCCACTTCACTCTGAAATTCTTTGAACTTTTCAAATGTTTCAGACTTGTGTTTCATCAAGTAGATATACTCATATCTGCTCAAATCATCTGTGAAGATCAGAAAATAATGATACCTGCCACGAGCCTCAATATTCATCGAACCACATACATCAGTATGTATGATTTCCAACAAATCTGTTGCTCGCTCCACTGTTCCGATGAACGGAGTCTTAGTCATCTTGCCCATAAGGCATGGTTCGCAAGCATCAAGTGATTCATAATCAAGTGATTCCAAAATCCCATCAGCATGGAGTTTCTTCATGCGCTTTACACCAATATGACCTAAACGGCAGTGCCACAAATAAGTTGCACTATCATTATTAACTTTGCATCTTTTGTCTTCAATATTATGAATATGTGTATCACTACGACGAGATCCAATGAACCATTTTCATTGGGTGTGTAACCATATAAGGTTTTATTCATGTAAACAGAACAACAAATATTCTCTAACTTAAATGAATAACCGTATTGCAATAAACATGATCAAATCATATTCATGCTCAACGCAAACACCAAATAACACTTATTTAGGTTCAACACTAATCCCGAAAGTATAGGGAGTGTGTGATGATGATCATATCAATCTTTGAACTACTTCCAACACACATCATCACTTCACCCTTAACTAGTTTCTGTTCATTCTGCAACTCCCGTTTCGAGTTACTACTCTTAGCAACTGAACCAGTATCAAATACCGAGGGGTTGCTACGAACACTAGTAAAATACACATTAATAATATGTATATCAAATATACCTTTGTTCACTTTGCTATCCTTCTTATCCGCCAAATACTTGGGGCAGTTCTGCTTCCAGTGACCAGGCCCTTTGCAGTAGAAGCACTTAGTCTCAGGCTTAGGACCAGACTTGGGCTTCTTTACTTGAGCAGCAACTTGCTTGCCGTTCTTCTTGAAGTTTCCCTTCTTCCCTTTGCCCTTTTATTGAAACTAGTGGTCTTGTCTACCATCAACACTTGATGCTCTTTCTTGATTTCTACCTTCATCGATTTCATCATCATGAAAAGCTCGGGAGTCGTTTTCATCATCCCTTGCATACTATAGTTCATCACGAAGTTCTACTAACTTGGTGATGGTGACTAGAGAATTCTGTCAATCACTATCTTATCTGGAAGATTAACTCCCACTTGATTCAAGCGATTGTAGTACCCAGACAATCCGAGCACATTCTCACTAGTTGAGCGATTCTCCTCCATCTTTTGGCTATAGAACTTGCTGGAGACTTCATATCTCTCAACTCGGGTATTTGCTTGAAATATTAACTTCAACTACTGGAACATCTCATATGGTCCATGACGTTCAAAGCGTCTTTGAAGTCCCGATTCTAAGCCGTTAAGAATGGTGCACTAAACTATTAAGTAGTCATCATATTGAGCTAGCCAAACGTTCATAACGTCTGCATCTGCTCCTGCAATAGGTCTGTCACCTAGCGGTGCATCAAGGACATAATTCTTCTGTGCAGCAATGAGGATAAACCTCAGATCACGGATCCAATCCGCATTATTGCTACTAACATCTTTCAACACAATTTTCTCTAGGAACATATCAAAATAAACACAAGGAAGCAACAACGCGAGCTATTGATCTACAACATGATTTGCAAAATACTACCAGGACTAAGTTCATGATAAATTTAAGTTCAATTAAGCATATTACTTAAGAACTCCCACTTAGATAGACATCCCTCTAATCCTCTAAGTGATCACGTGATCCAAATCAACTAAACCATAACCGATCATCACGTGAAATGGAGTAGTTTTCAATGGTGAACATCAATATGTTGATCATATCTACTATATGATTCACGCTCGACCTTTCGGTCTCAGTGTTCCGAGGCCATATCTGCATATGCTAGGCTCAGCAAGTTTAACCTGAGTATTCTGCGTGTGCAAAAACTGGCTTGCACCCGTTGTAGATGGACGTAGAGCTTATCACACCCGATCATCACGTGGTGTGTGGGCACGACGAACTTTGGCAATGGTGCATACTCAAGGAGAACACTTTTATCTTGAAATTTAGTGAGAGATCATCTTATAATGCTATCGTCAATCAAAGCATGATAAGATGCATAAAAGATAAACATCACATGCAATCAATATAAGTGATATGATATGGCCATCATCATCTTGTGCCTGTGATCTCCATCTCCGAAGCACCGTTATGATCACCATCGTCACCGGCGCGACACGTTGATCTCCATCGTAGCATCGTTGTCGTCTCGCCAATCTTATGCTTCCACGACTATCGCTACCGCTTAGTGATAAAGTAAAGCATTACAGCGCGATTGCATTGCATACAATAAAGCGACAACCATATGGCTCCTGCCAATTGCCGATAACTCGGTTACAAAACATGATCATCTCATACAATAAAATTTAGCATCATGTCTTGACCATATCACATCACAACATGCCCTGCAAAAACAAGTTAGACGTCCTCTATTTTGTTGTTGCAAGTTTTACGTGGCTGCTACGGGCTTAAGCAAGAACCAATCTTACCTACGCATCAAAACCACAACGATAGTTTGTCAAGTTGGTGTTGTTTTAACCTTCGCAAGGACCGGGCGTAGCCACACTCGGTTCAACTAAAGTTGGAGAAACTGTCACCCGCAAGCCACCTATGTGCAAAGCACGTCGGGACAACCGGTCTCGCGTAAGCATACGCGTAATGTCGGTCCGGGCCGCTTCGTCCAACAATACCGCCGAACCAAAGTATGACATGCTGGTAAGCAGTATGACTTATATCGCCCACAACTCACTTGTGTTCTACTCGTGCATATAACATCAACATATAAAACCTGGCTCGGATGCCACTGTTGGGGAACGTAGTAATTTCAAAAAATTTCCTACGCACACGCAAGATCATGGTGATGCATAGCAACGAGAGGGGAGAGTGTGATCTACGTACCCTTGTAGATCGACAACGGAAGCGTTTGGTTGATGTAGTCGTACGTCTCCACGGCCCGACCGATCAAGCACCGAAACTACGGCACCTCCGAGTTCTAGCACACGTTCAGCTCGATGACGATCCCCGGACTCCGATCCAGCAAAGTGTCGGGGAAGAGTTCCATCAGCACGACGGCGTGGTGACGATCTTGATGTACTACTGTCGCAGGGCTTCGCCTAAGCACCGCTACAATATTATCAAGGACTATGGTGGAAGGGGGCACCGCACACGGCTAAGAATATGATTACGTGGATCAACTTGTGTCTCTAGGGGGTGCCCCTGCCTCCGTATATAAGGGTTCAAAGGGGGGGGGGTGCGGCCGGCCTAGAGGTGGCGCCCCAGGAGGAGTCCTACTCCCTCCGGGAGTAGGATTCCCCCCCCCCTTTCCTAGTTGGAATAGGACTCGCGGAGGGGGGGGGAAGAGGAAGGGGGGCCGACCCCCTCTCCTTGTCCTATTCGAACCAAGGGAGGGGAGGGGCGTGGCCCATCTCTGGTTGCCTCTTCTCTTTTCCACTAAGGCCCACTAAGGCCCATATATCTCCCGGGGGGTTCCGGTAACCTCCCGTACTCCGGTAAAATCCCGATTTCACCCGGAACACTTCCGATATCCAAACATAGGCTTCCAATATATCAATCTTTATGTCTCGACCATTTCGAGACTCCTCGTCATGTCTGTGATCACATCCGGGACTCCGAACAACCTTCGGCACATCAAAACGTATAAACTCATAATATAACTATCATCGAAACCTTAAGCATGCGGACCCTACAGGTTCGAGAACAATGTAGACATGACCGAGACACGTCTCCGGTCAATAACCAATAGCGGGACCTGGATGCCCATATTGGTTCCTACATATTCTACGAAGATCTTTTATCGGTCATACCGCATAACAACATACGTTGTTCCCTTTGTCATCGGCATGTTACTTGCCCAAGATTCGATCATTGGTATCCAATACCTAGTTCAATCTCGTTACCGGCAAGTCTCTTTACTCGTTCCGTAATACATCATCACGCAACAAACTCATTAGTTGCAATGCTTGCAAGGCTTATGCGATGTGCATTACCGAGAGGGCCCAGAGATACCTCTCCGACAATCGGAGTGACAAATCCTAATCTCGAAATACGCCAACCCAACATTTACCTTCGGAGACACCTGTAGAGCTCCTTTATAATCACCCAGTTACATTGTGATGTTTGGTAGCACACAAAGTGTTCCTCCGGCAAACGGGAGTTGCATAATCTCGTAGTCATAGGAACATGTATAAGTCATGAAGAAAGCAATAGCAACATACTAAACGATCGGGTGCTAAGCTAATGGAATGGGTCATGTCAATCACATCATTCTTCTAATGATGTGATCCCGTTAATCAAATAACAACTCTTTTGTTCATGGTTAGGAAACATAACCATCTTCGATTAACGAGCTAGTCAAGTAGGGGCATACTAGTGACACTCTGTTTGTCTATGTATTCACACATGTATTATGTTTCCGGTTAATACAATTCTAGCATGAATAATAAACATTTATCATGAAATAAGGAAATAAATAATAACTTTATTATTGCCTCTAGGGCATATTTCCTTCAGAAATGTCATCACACACATGAACACCTGCACCTGTTTCGACCCACCAATCGGTGGATGGCCAGACTGAAAATACATCAAATAAATTACCGTACCCAGATGCACCACTCTCATTGTTGCTCACAATCATATTGACAGACTTGGAGTCCTGCCCTTGCTTCTTATACTTGTATGGGCACTTGTTGGCCCAATGTTCAAGCGAACCACAAGTAAAGCAGCCCTCATCCTTCTTGTTCTTCTTGAAGGTCTTCTTACCCTTCTTCTTAAAGTCGGCACTCTGTTGGACACCGTTCTTTCCCTTGGGCTTGTGGGAATTGGAGTTCTTCTGATGCACCATATTGGCCACAGAAGTTCCTTCTACCCCTTTTCCGTGCGAGTCCTTTGCCCTTGAATTCTGCTCAACACTCAGATGGCCTATGACATCCTCCACAAAGAATTCACGCCTCTGATGTTTCAGAGTGGTGGCAAAGTTCCTCCAGGAATTGGGAAGCTTAGCGATTATGCAGCCCGCGACAAACTTGCCCGGTAACTCGCACTTAAGAAGCTCAAGCTCCTTAACAATGCATATTATCTCATGAGCATGCTCCAATACAGGACGGTTTTCAACCATCTTGTAATCGTGGAACTGCTCTATAATATACATCTCGCTCCCTGCATCGGCAACCCCGAACTTAGATTCGAGCGCCTCCCACAAGTCCTTGGCAGACCGCACATGCAAATATGCGTCAACCAGCTTATCTCCAATCACGCTCAGAACTGCCCCGAGGAACACGACAGTGGCCTCCTTGAACGCCTTCTCCTGTTCAGGAGCGATCGTTCCTGTGGGAGTCACACCGGCGACCCAGAACACGTTCATGGCCATGAGCCATAAGGTGGTTTTAGTCTGCCAACGCTTAAAGTACGTCCCCGTAAACGGGGACGGTTTCAGTGCAGCAGCAAAACCAGAATTCAAAAAACTCCTACACACATTAGGTTTTTGGATTGATAAGAAAATAGGCAGTTTTTCGATTAAATCAATCCATGAATAAATCATGAGCATGACATGGACAACAATGATAACACACCGATTACAATCTAACAGAGCATGTACTACGCATATAGTAGAAACATCTACGCATATCGCTAGTACTGCTACAACAGAAAGAAACACGAGAGGGATAAATGATGTATACCCTCCAATCGGCCACGCGGCGGTGGTGGCGGTGGCAGCAGCCGCGGCATCCTCGGCGGCCTTCTTGTCGGCCTCGGCCTTCTCAGCGGCGGCACGGTCGGCGTCGGTCGACATGATGATGAGGAAGGTGATGCGGACGTAGATGAACAGAAGCGAGCAGTCGCGTAATCGCTACCCAAAAACCTAATCGCCCTCTCCCGTACAGGATCCAGAGAAGTGGGGTTTCGGAGGCCCGCTCTCCCGTCAACCGTGTATGCGGTGAACGGGACAGAGTCGCCGGCGGCAGCAGCAGCAGAGGAACAGCGTGGGCATGGAGGCGGAGATGCGTTCTGTATCGTGGCAGCTAGGGTTGGCAGCGCCCCACATATATATGTGCGGCCGCGCGTGGAGAGACGTGGGCTGAACCCACGTCCAAGTCGGTAGCCCACGATCCGACGTCTCAGATCGTGGCCCTACCTGTCAAAGACTCTCCGTTCCGGACCGGCAAAAAGAAGCGCATAGGAGTGAGCTCGGCTCGGCTCAATCCCGCGACCCGCGGCGCGCGTGGCGAGGCCAGCGGAGGAGGAGGAGTGCGCGAGGGCCTCATCTCTTCTCAAGCTCCAATAGCATGAGGGAGAGAATCCCTTATAAACCACTCCAACTCTCCTTCCACTTTCGGGGTGGGACTAAACTTCCCACCACCCTGTCATGCCACCTACATGGGCCCTTAGAGATCAAATCTGAAATTGTCATATGGGCTCTAGGCCCATCTCATATTTCAACAACACCACAGACACTGAAGGAGACCGATAGTAGAGGGTAAGCCGCCGGTAGAGTCGCCGAAAGGAAGGAGCTGCCGAGCCACAGACACGACAGACACCAGCCGCCCACTTGCAAGCTTCTGCACATAACCCAAAGCACCAATCTTCCGCAGACGGCGCCTCCAAGGAGGACACGATGCACCTGGCGCCGCCGCAGCCCATCCAGCACCGGGATTCGAGCTTTCGCTCGGGAAGCTTGGCCGGGGTGGGGAGGGGAGCCCACAACGATGATTCCAGGGAGTAGAACGACGCAAAATGGCGCCGCCGTCGCCACGCTGGAAAACCAAACAGGGGTTTCCCCCGGGCTCGTCCCACACCCTAGTTCGGGGAGCACCCTGCCGACACTGGGTCCGGCGGCCAGAGGCCCCAAATCAGGCGAACCAGCAAAGGAAGAGAGCAGAGAGGGGATGCCTGACCTTCAGATCTAGAGCGGAGGAAGGATACCTCGCCGCGCTGCGATTGCTACCCGCCTGCTCCTCGCCACCCGAGCAGCCGAGGAAGCCGGCCCGCACCTCCCGCGCATGCCGCCAGCCGAGGAGACGGCGTCGCCTCGCCGACCAGGGCCGCCGCCCTAGATTCCGGGGTCCTTCGCAAGAGCGTAGCAGAGAAGACCTCACCGCCACCGTCATCTGCAGCCGCTGCCGGGCTACCACATCGGGTGACGGCGAGGGAGGGGAGGATGGACAGGGGCGGCGCCAGGGAACCCTAGACGCCCTCGAGCCGCCCTGGGGAGGGCGACGCGAGGGAGGGGGAAGGGGAAAGTCAGGTGATCGTCCGGACGGATGGAGTTCACTGGCCAGGCCAATCCCCCTTTCCCCTTTTCCTTTCCACAGCGAGGCAACTAGGAAGCAGCCAGCCAGCGATCCAGCGATGCATACTTGTACTAATTGTATCACACAAAATCAAGGTAGGGTGGCATCCTGACCTCGCCCTACCGGCTCCTCCGCCTGTGCTTGTGAGTATGCAGGAGCGACTTCATTTGTGTGTTGTGGAGCATTGGAGCAACGTCTATTGCATGCTAACAGTTTGATAGAAGGGGTCATATCATGCAAAATTATGCAAGGCTCGTCCATATCATCACTTGGAATAAACTCGTATCTGGAAAATATATGTAAATATCTATTCATTTTCAAGTATGCTCCAAACCAAATTCGATAAAAATAACATTGACTTTGAACTTCCAAATCATTCACCTCATCT
Source organism: Triticum urartu (assembly GCF_003073215.2). NCBI lineage: Eukaryota > Viridiplantae > Streptophyta > Magnoliopsida > Poales > Poaceae > Triticum > Triticum urartu. Next base: position 35,716,323 of record NC_053028.1, on the reverse strand, counting down.
AGACATACCAACCATCAAATCCAAATACCAAATTTAATTTTAACATAGCATGCATGCATTGTTTTGTTTCCTCTTCTTGCCTCCAACCGGGGGGGGGGGGGGGGGGGGGGGTTATATACAATGTTTTCGCGAATACGCAAAGCTTGCATATCATTTTATTGATAGGTAGGAGAGAAATAAAATTAGCTTACAATAGAGAAGGGAGGATCATAGTGGGAATAGCAGGTAGGGATACAACACATCACTACACTCTGCAAAACTCGAACTCCAGCCAACAAGGCAAATAGACGAGGTATAAGGCATCTAGACTGCATCATGACTAACGCTAGGATCTTCTGTCACACGATTACGACTCCATGACTGACTGAATCAACTTACCTCCCACCTCAAGCTCCTAAAGGATCGACAAGTGGGTTGAAGGACATGGTCAGACAGGGGGGAGAAGACATGGAGGAAGTGATACCGATGTCGTCCATTGCGCCCAGGAATCCCATGCCTTGAGGACCAGCTCAAACCCAACATAGCTTCCAAAATCTCCAATTAATACCAAGCACACCACAAGCAATCAAGACATTGCCTTCAAGAAGGAGGCGATGTCGAGTCTCCGATGTCCGATCCGGCAAACCGGACCTAGGGTTTCCCATGTTACTCAAAAGGGGCACGGAAAGAAGGTCATGCCGACAACTTCAAGAAGGGAATGAACGTGCAGATGTCGCCACCGCCAGCATCGGCAAGCCGTGCATGAATTTTGCCTCGGCATACGACGCGATTGGGCCGACCCATTCGTGGATAGCAGCAACGCGTGGTATTATAGTGGCACAGTTGTGACACTGGGTTTAGCGACTGTTTCACGCGTACTGTATCAACACGTGTTGTGGGTTTTTTTGTGCATAATAGAGCAACACGTAATTCCACTAAAAAAGCAACACATAATGTATCGATTTAAAAAAACATGTGGTCATTTTTATTATATTTGCAAAGATTTATTGAAAAATTTGGACATTATTGATACACAAACATTTAAAAAAGATATTGAACCATTTTTGGAAACACGAACAATTTTTTAAGACTATGAAAATTTTAGAAATTTCGAACATATTTTATTTTTTCATACAATGTTTTATGAATGTGAGCATTTTGTGAACAAAATATGGAAATGATGGACAAATGATAGAAAATACAAAGCGCCAAACATTTTCTGAGAAAAGGGACCATATTTTAAATTCTGGCCATGTTTAAAAAACATGTTTTTTAAATGTCGAACATTTTTTGAAAGTAGGAACATTTTCCGAAATTTTCTGAGATAATTTCGGAAAAGCAGAAAATTATTTGAAATTCTGAAAAATATTTGAAAATAAGTTTTTATGTTGAAATTCCAGATCATTTTCAAAAATGCGATTTTTCTGACATTATAAACAAAATTTGAAAACATGAATATTTTTTGAAATATAAAACAAACTTGAAAAAAAAAGAAAACGAATAAAAGAAAAAGAAACCGACCATGAAAAACAAAAGAAAGCTTGCTGTTTACATGGGCTGGCCTAGTTTGCGGTGCCCATGCGCTTCGGGTGCCAAGCGTCATATAGCAAATTCAGCGAAATCACTAATTGAGGAGTACTCTTGCAAAGATCACATGCAGCGCGCTACTTCTCATAACCTGGGAGTTTTCTCTTTTTTCATACATCCGTTTATTTAAAACGTTTTATCTCTTAAACAATGCAATCAAATCTCAAAGCGTTTTCATCTTCAAAACTAGTTCCTATGTTGACAGGTGTTGATGGACCTTTCTTTAAAAAAAAAACGGACGAAAAAACGAACCGAGAGCACGGTATTTTTCCCTTTCCAAAAGAGGCACGGCCGTACCTTCCGCGAAAGTACAACCATGCCTCTCGCGAAAGCAAAACCGAGCCTCTCGCGAAAGAAAAAAATAAATAAAAAATGCATTTTTTTTCGTTTGCAGGAGGCACGGCCGTGCCCCTCGCGAAAGCAAAACCTTGCCTCTCACGAAAGTAAAAAAAAACAGAACACACATTTTTTGTTTTTTGAGAGGCACGAGCGTGCCTCTGACGGAAGCAAAACCGTTCCACTCGTGGAAGAAGAAAAAAAACAGAAAACGCGTTTTTTCATTTCTGAGAGGCACAGCCGTGCCTCTTGTAAAAGCAAAACCGTGCCTCTCGCAGAAGAAAAACCGTGCCGTTCGCGGAAGCAAAAAAGCATATTTTTCCGTGCAAATATTTTTTGTCCAAATGCTAAGGAAGACAGATGGAAAACCGAAAAGTAGAAAGAACCCGAAAAGAAACGTTTAATAATCCGAAAACGCATGCGAAAAATAAAATCCGTAGGAAGCGCCCAGAGCGCGACACGTGGTGGTGATCGCTGCGAGGCTCCCGAAGGAGCGCTCGTTAACTAGTTGCTCCCCAAATTCGGAGTCCAACGCTGCAGTCGGTGGAGAGCAGTTCTACTGGGCCTTGCGAACTGGCCAAGTTTTACCTCAGATTGCTTTGGTTCAATTTTTTTTTCAATAACCTCAGATTGCTGGTCCTGAATTGATTTCTGTTGTGACGAGTTACCCTTGGTTGTATGTCTGTCATGTTGTTCAAGCCTACAATTTCCGCTTTGCAGCAAACACAATATTCCAGGTGTCTATATGCCTATCTATTATAGTCAGAAGTGGACTCTATTGGTTATAGATGATATGTCAATAAGATATAGATAGAAGTTGATTCTATTATTATCTTTGCTCCAACAACTGTAAATACATGTCGGGTTACGACGACGGACATGAATCATGGAGCAGCAGGTCGTTGATGATATCAGGACTATCTCAACCTGAGAGCCGACATGAATATCCGCATTGCAATGTATAGTACTCCCTCTTTTCCAAAATAGATGACCCAACTTTATACTAACTTTAGTACAAAGTTAGTACAAAGTTGGTTCATTTATTTTAGAACGAAGGAAGTATTGGCTAAGTTCCACGGCAAGCATTGCCAATGAACGCTCGACCAGTTCGCACTTCAATATTGCTTGGCTATATTCCTCATTCCTCCAAGCACTGCACCCCGTGACTTGTGCGTGGCATACAAGTTCAAGAGAGCAAAACTTTAATGAAAGAGAAAGAATCAAATTAAAGGCTATCACTAGCCTGAGTTTTGTTGGTTGGATAAAGAATCAAAGATGGAGAAAGAGTGATGTTGTCGATATGCTAATCTAGGACCATTCTGATTGATCACTTCCTTAAAGAAAGACTCAGGGTCCCCTACCTCGTATGTCATCATGCAGGGTTGTCCTTCCTTCACAGTTACTTCATATTGTGCTGTGTGAACCTAGCTCGGTTAGTGGCTCAAGCTTAGCTCGTTTGGCTCGTGACCTGTGAGGATGGTTTAACTTTCTGAGCATCGATGGTGAGTTCAAATATTCAAAATATAAACAGAAAAACTAGTATATGAAAATTAGAACATGCATCCATAAACACAAAGAACATAAATCGAACTCGTAGGTCTGACAAAATATACCAAGTGGTACCAAGGATTTTTGGATATCAGCCACTATTTTTTATTAACAGCCCTCCAAATGGTTTTTCGAAAGGTAAGCCCTTTGTGTCTACATCGCCACGACCATTTTTTTAATAAAACAACGAAAAAACCATCAAAGATGTTATACAAATGACAAGACAGGATAGTAAACTGACCTATAATAAGATTACGTGACTCATTCTCATATCCTATTACCGAACCTCCCAAACAATTTTAAGGTTGTGCGGCTGTCTTCCATTGATTGCACCAAAATCAATGGACACCCTGACCTCCAAGTGTTGCAGAAAACACCACATGCATACGAATCCAGCCGCCAAAAAATAACATGTAAAAAATTGGAAGCAAAAAATATAACCAACAAATTTTGCTATCTGGGCAAAATGAAAGGGTACACCCGCCGAAAAAATAGGGTCAATGGACAAGAAGGTTTGCGTTACCAGAGTGGTCGTCCACAGCGATCAGTGAAGTTGTACTGCACCTTCGACTTGCTAGGAAAACGAGCTACAAATTATGAGGGTCGGCTCGACTTGATCAAGACAAAACCAAGCCAAGCCGGCTTGAGCAATCACACGTCTTATGCTGATCACAAGGGGTATGTGTTCTTTTCCTTTCGAAGGAAAAGCAAGCTAGGTACAGATACTTGCCTTGAGCATGCCATAAAGAACAAAGTCCTGGCCACGCACATGGACATGGAGACATGTAGAATTAATGCATCACCAGCTTGCCTGCGGCCCGTGCAAAACCGATTTGAACCACACACGAAGCGACCGGACGGCGGAGGGAGGAGAAGCTAGCGATGGCGGAGCTCGCGTCGGGCGCCGTGAGCTCGCTACTGGGCGTCATCCGCAACGAGGCGCAACTTCTGGGCCGCGTCCGGCAGGACGCGCAGTTCATCCGGGAGGAGATGGAGAGCATGAAGAGCTTCCTGGCGCACCTGGAAAGGATGGCGCCTGAAGGCGGCGATTACGACGAGCTGATACGCCCGTGGATGAAGCAGGTCCGGCTCCTGGCACGGGACTGCAACAACTGCATCGACCTCTACCTGTCCCGCAGTAGCCGCGATATCCATCGTGCCAGGGGTGGCCTCAGGCGCTTCGCCTGGTGGTTTCCCTGGTTCATGCAAATGATGGCTGCGCAGCACCGCACTGCCATCAAGCTGCGTGCGCTCAGGGACAGGGTGCGTGACGTTGGCGAGCGGCGTTTGAGGTAATGTAGCACCTCTACGTCTTACCCCTTCTGACAATGCTACCCTAACACTTTCAAAACCAAGGGAAAAAAGCGTGCTGTAGTAAAATAGGGCCGGCCTTAAATTACGCTATTAACATGTTATATCACACTATAGCATGTTATTAGCGAGACTTTGTTCACTGATTTATTTAATGAGACAATTCTCAAAACGATATGGCGTGCTGTTTTCTTGAGTGCTCAAAACACTAACTAATACTGGTATTTTTTCTTTTTACGGTGAGTAATAGTACTAATTTTGGGTAGATCCTCCCTTCTCTCAATCCACGGTGGGCTATCTAACGTTTGCCAGGTTAGATTTATTATTATGTATTCCTACATCTAATTTATGAAGTTAGTATGCCTATTATTAAAAAGACACATATATAGAAGTAATAGATTTTTGTAACCAAAATAAACAATATGAAAACCTATAAGGAAATGCGATTTTCTATGGACATTCACAAAAGGGCTAACACGACTTTTATTTCCTTACTTTTTACACAATCACTCATCAATTTTTTCTAGCTTCTCCCCTTCACTATCACATTGACAACGCCATTTTTCTTTGCTATGGGTCATGTTTTCTTTGTTCTTTTCCGTTTGAATGTAAACATGTGAATACATCTAAAACACATCATGCATGCCACCTCAACAAAAATGCCAGTTGGAATGCATGATACCTCCTATTATATTCCCACTGTGAGCAGCCTTAGTACTGTTCCTCTCTCCCGACAAAATTCAATGCTATGAAACATAAATCAAATTGATAATTTTACTTTTGGAATTTCTCTCAAATTTAAAATGTATAATTGCTAATAAAAGTATGTTGAGATCTGGCTATTATGGGCTTCATATGATGTACTTCTGAAACACATATTACTACATCGCAACAACAACAAAAATTGCACACTGATGGCGATGCTTGACATGTATTTTGTTCTTTTGATTTTACATATCTAAGTTTTTATAATTAGAACCCACATAGTCAAAGATTCGAAGGGTAAAATGTTGGCATTTTATTTCGCGTATTTCTGATAATCACGGCTAGATCCGTATTTTATATGATCACTATATAAATCTTCTAAATCGTAGCCAGTTCCATGATTTAAGACATAATAAAACAATAACCTCATCATTAACTTTATTTCTGGGTCTCCAAAATAAACTTTATTTCTCACACCTAGGATCGGTACCACTTTAGCTGGCAGTCTCTAATGAATGTGTGTCTGGGTGGTGGTGCGCAGGGGCGCAAAAGGCATTTTTTTGTCTACACCATGTATGAAAGTATATTGTTTTGAAATTTTCTTGAACGTGTTTATGTGTATTTGTGCATGTAGAAATTTTTTTCCCATTTTTTGCGCTGTGGAAAATTTGTTTTTTATAAGTCCTCAAATGCACCCGTCAGCCAAAATGCATTTGTGCATGTATATCATTTACAGAAGATAAAAATATATATTACAGAACTGATCTTCTCTTAGTGGTTCTTTGGATAGCAAACAATAATGATGGATTTATATAATACAAGATTTTAGTATAGAAAACGAGATTTCAGCCGCGAGCAGGAGGGGTGGTTATAAAATTGGGTTTACTTCTTTTCATGAATAAATAGTTTATAGGAAAACTTGCTTGGGTTGGGAAAGTGTTAAATAGCTCTATACACTTCCTTGTTAGGACGATTCCTGCCTACAGTGTTTGGAAATTGGAATAGAGAAGTTGAGACAAGGAATAGAGGATTTATCCAGGTTCGGTCTCTCCAAGAGGAGGTAAGACCCTACTCCAGCCTACATTGTTTGTATTCCTTGATTGCTCGCTGGCTATCAACGGGGTCATAGGAGACAAGTGATAGTTGGAGTACAAGTCTTCGTCCTTGCAGCTTAGAGGGTCAAGATGGTGCTAGCTAGATAGAGGAACACACTAGTTATAGGGTTTACTCTTTTGTTCGCTGGCCCAGGAGAGTCCCTGGCTCACCTTATATAGTCAACTGAGATAGAGTACATGAGTATGAGCTGCGTGTGATATTAATTAAGATGATTTCCTCACTGCTCGGTCGCCAGGCCCATGTATCTACATACCTCCCCTCATGTGTCTGACTTAGGTTTTGGTTTATGTCCCCTGGTCCATCTCGACCTGCCATGAGGTGGGCAAGACCATTCTTCTCATGATGTCCAACCCGCTCTTCATCGTGGTATGGACGATGTGGCATTTTCTCGTCAGTATCCCCTGAATGCCACATGAGTTGTCTCTGGAGAGGTCTTGTGGGATTTGTTTTTTTTCCCATAAGTACAAAAGTCATGTGACTCGCCTTTATACAAACATGGGATGTTAGCGGAACAAAGGAAAAGTGCAATAAAGAAGCAGAGCTACTCGGCAAGGGACATGTATACCAAACACCGGGAATTCCCATGAAGTAAAAGTCCTAAATGGGATCTGGACAAATGGAGTTTGGGGCATCTTTGTCGAATAGGACTTTTGAGTAAAGGGTTCTAGGGAACTTGGGACACATGAAGGGCATAACACCATGTCTTGTGGCTCGCGAGGGAATGCCAATGTGGTCCTCGGTATAATGTATTTGGCCATTGGGGGGAGCCTTAGTGTCCTTGTGGGGATATATAGAGTATCCTCCTCACTTTTCGATCTAACCGACTCTCACGGGATCTGGGAACACCAGGGGTACATTCCCTGTCCAGATGACTTCTTCACGCAAAGCGCTCGACATCTACATTTAGTTACAACTTATAAAGGAAGATGAGATCAAGGGGAGGGGACCTCAGGATACCCTCAAATGAGAATTCTAGGATAGGTAGTAGGGACTGACCTATATTTCCGGGTGACCCAATTGCTGGAGAGAGCGAAGCCGCAAGATAACATCATGAGTTGGTGTGAACATAGCCCAAAGCGTGTATGGTCTAGCTCCATGATGTGTGTGAGGGTAATAGATAGAGCCTCGTCACGCCATGTTGCTAGCATGACGTCCTTGTAGTGGGAGTCCATGGGGGAGGTGCCCAAGGAGGCTCTCAAAACATCTCCCTGTGAAAAAGCCTGAGGAGGTCCCAATTGGGGCTCCTTTCTGTTCCGATTGGCCAGAGCTGAAGGGGCACAAGTTATTCGACTTCGTGCTGGTTCTCGACATGGAGTAATGGTGGTGTCTTGTGGCATGCAACGAGTCAAACGGAGGATGTGATTCCCTGCAACCGGCATCATACTTTTGCCCCTAAGGCCACACACAAGTGTTCACATGGGGTGGGGCATCGGTTTGTGTGCCCAAGATAGGGCTTCCTCCCCCCTATAAGTACAGAGCAGGAGAAGTTGTGGAGGTTGGTCCATTGCCCCTTGGACCTTTTTCCTTCCATCCCTTTTCCTTGGTTATCGCCATGGCTTCCCCTCGTTCCAGCATGGGGAGCACTACCAATGATCTATGGTCTCCAGCACCATCTAATGGTATCAGGGGTGACCTCTGACTACTTCTGGTGACGCCCGATGGGGCAGCCTTAGAACAAACCTGCCCCATGATCCTTTATGCAAGGGGGTGAGTGGCGCATTGGGGGAGTTTTGGTGCCATGTTTCTAAGGCCATAGTGCTCCCGACCATGAGGAGGATGAAGGAGATGGCCTAGGGGCTCTTCCGTGTTTCCCTGGAGAATTAGGGCCCCAGAGATGCATGCCCGCATCAGGACTCGTCACGTCACTGATCAAGAAGAATGTCACCTCATGGAACTGACATGTCCTGAGTTCTTCACGAGGCAATTTCTCGTTAAGGGCCTCTATTTTATTAGTTGCATCCATTTGGATGTCGCTCATTTGTATGTCACCTTCATGGAGTGGCTCCCCAAGATGGAAGGTGCCTCACATGCGTCCTCTTTAGGCGAAGTCTTAGGTTACGTACATTGGGTGAGGTTACATACAAGTCGAGGCTTGGCAGACCCTCATGTGTAGTAGAGTGGTTCACAATCTTGAGAGCTCACAACGCATCTTTTGTGTGGGCTTGTTCCCACGGTTGTGGCCCATGCCACAAGGCTCGAAGCTTGTTGGGCGGCTGCCACCTTGAGCTGCATGAGTAGTTGGTGGAGCTTGTCATATGCTTCTTACCCTTCAAAGATGTTGATCTCGTATATTGCGATGGTGGCAGCAATAATGTTTCCATGGGGTGAAGTGAACATCGTGGCTGCCATCCATTGAGTGGGTGATGCTCGAATACGTGCACAGTGCCTGCACCATCCGGTGTCTGCTCTTTGTCAACGAGGCGGGGCTCAATCGCCTCTTCAACGATCTCGAGGCAGACGATGACGACGCCCTAGACCAGCGTGTATGCGATGCCAAAATCGACAGGTCCGCGTCATTAGTGCCAGGGTGCACGACGACGAGGCCGGATTATCCGGCTCAATCGTCGACCTCACCTCCACCGGCAACATTGACGGCCAGATGGACTCGGAGGAAGAGTAGGACGCGGGACATGTGCCCACGTCCGGTGAAGAGTAGAAAAAATTAGGATCCAGTCCTTTTAATATGTTGCGATTATTCCACAAATTAAATAAAATATAATATCCACTTTTTATTTGGTGATCTGGCAGGATGTCCCCTACCGCTTTTGGTGGGCCACGTTGGAGTTGCTCTAACCCAAGTAGGATGTAGGATGACTGTCCCGATATTTACATGGTGTAGAGTTTGGCATGACTGACCTTTTATTTTATTTTTATTTTATTTTTATGTAGAAAACACAGGCAGACAAAAATCTAGTTTATGTACGAAAAATCAGGAGGAAAAAATCTCAACCATCAATCTTTCCGTTTAACATAAAATCAACAGATATAAAGACGTGACGTATGGAGAACTATGAAAGCCTCCGTCCTTTAACATTACGTAGTATAGTAAGTAGTAATAATAAAGATTCTAAAAAAAGTAGTAATAATAAAGAGGTAAAGATTCTGAACCAAATTTGTAAAGTTCCATGTTAACTTTCTTTTAGTTTCTTTATTTGTGATGAAACCTTCTTTTACCTTTTTTTTTTGTGAAGAAACATTCGTTTAGCTTGCAACCAATTTACTCTTTGTCCGGACTTTGAAGAAAGTAGATCAGAACACAAATATGGTTATTCGGGTGATACCCTAGAGTGGCCTCTGATGGTCGTCCATACGGCTTACTGTTTTACCGGGGAAAATCGTCCATTTTTCCGGTCCGGTACGACAGTTCCTTCTACTACTAACTATTTTCCACGTGTTACAGGTACAACGTTGAGCTCCCGGCGAGTTGGGCAGGAGCGGGGCAGCTTCCTGCAGGGACTGAGCTCGCGGTGGCGGCATCATTGTTGCCACCGATGCATGTGGCCGCATCATACACTGCTTGGGGAGGCAATGAAGAAGATGGCGATGATACAGTTGCGGTGTATCATTCTGTTCCAAGACGGGCATTTTTCCAGCCTCCTACGCCGGAGGACAACGTTAGGGCGAAACTCTCTGACTGGATACAGAATGTTGCGCAAGGCAACCTTTATCATGAGAAATCAATACCATCAGTCGCTGTTGTGGCACCGGATAAGGAAGAAACCTTGGCTATCGCAATTGAAGCTTTGGCTATATGTCACTACACAGGCATGCGCGGTATCGTGGTGAACATCCCATTAGTGCACTTCTACTTTCAAACCCTAAGAACCGAGGACATTCTCTTCTATGTCCTGCGGGAGCTGCAGTCTGCCGAATCCCAGCGCCAGCAGCTGGAGGGTCAAGTCCTGGGAGAGGAGGAGCAACATATTGTCAATTTAAGAAAAAATGTCATTATTTCGGAAAAAATGAAGCTGATTAAAAATATCACAGAAGACATCCAAGGAATGAAGGTTGACATTCAAAACAAGTTGTCAGAGATCAAGTACACTATTGAACAAATGAAGGGTGGCCAGCTGCAGCTTGACCTGGAACAAATGAGTCACGACCAACTGGACCTGATGGAATCCGCTAAAGATGAACCCTTGGGCGTCCTCCTCCGAGCGTTGTGGGTGCTCAAGCTCAAGCAAGTTGAAGGTGCGCCAGCTACTAAACAAAACCAAGAAAGGAAAGGAGCCGCACGTCCGCATGAAGACATCATCAAGGAAACGGCCAAGAAGCTTAAAGAGCATATGGAAGACGAAGCACCCGCAAAGCTGAAGCTTAGACAGCATATTGAATATGAAGAGTGCGCAAGCACAATTTGTCTCAAGGAAGCCCAGTATGAACACATCCTAAGGGAGGTCTTCCCCCCGGTGACCAACAAGAAGCCCCCGCAGACCCGGGAGCAAGCCACCGCCGTCAGCGTTACTGGCCCTATTATATTGGTCGAGGACCAATTCAAACAAATGATCCGCAAGATCCTACAGGAGCTGCAGGATGAAAAATATGTGAAGGAACCAGATACAGCTGAGCCGCGGGAAGGCACTACAAGTCAGGGTTGTAACCCAGAGGCTATTACTAAAGAAGCTATGAAGATTGGAGAAATCCATTGGAAGATAAACGAGCAGCTTAAGATCAAAGGGATCATGGATAGAATTAATGGTTGTTTGATGAGGATGGGACCCCATTATCCTCCAATCCTAGTTATCCTAAAACTAGATCATGACTATGTATCTGGGTGGGAGGAGACAAGAAATGCTTTCAGCTGGATGGGTTGCATAGCCGGTGCACTGATGTTGACCACCACAGTAAATACATCAAGAGCGAAAGAATATTGCTATCCGTCGCGGGACCCTATTGATCATTCTCTTCTTGGCCTATACCGAGATATTGTGCTCGAGCTTACAAACCGTCGGACAAGTCAAGACAGCCCCAATATTTTTCTTGACATCTTGGAAAAGTGCAAGTCACATGAATTCTGCATGAAGATATTTGTTCATGCTTTGTGTGCGAACCCCAAGAGGAGCAACGAAGAATTAACAAGGTTTAACATTACACTGCAGGCTTTAGAGAACTCATCTGAGGACATTTATATGAAGATGTTGATGTTTTGTTACAAAGATCTACCAAAAGAATACAAGTCTTGCTTGTTGTATCTAGCTATTTTCCCTCAACGACAAAGCATCAGGCGATCAACTTTGATAGGACGGTGGATTTCAGAAGGGCTGATAACCAAAGAATTTTGGCCGAGTTCTGTGCATCGTGCCAATCGGTGTTTCGAAGTGCTCCTCGACCGGTGGCTTGTCTATCCTTCTGATATTGGTGATTCAGGGCAAGTAAAGAGTTGCATAGTAGGTGATCGAGTTCATCGATTCATTACCAAGGTCGCCAGAAAACAACAGATTATTGAAAGACGCGTGTCACATCACCTGGCGCGTCACTTCTCCATTGTTAATGATCTTGAACTCCGCAGCTCCGATACAATTCAGACATTCTTTGAAAAGCTCCCTGAAGAATCATCTGGAGCATCACTTATAAAGGTTCTAGATCTTGAAGGTTGCCGGTGCTTTGGTGAGAAGAACCAACGCTACCTTAAGCACATCTGCAGGACGATGTTACTGCTCAAGTTTTTGAGTCTAAGGCAAACAGATGTTACCCAGCTGCCTAGTGAAATAAACAACCTCCGTGAACTGGAAGTATTGGATATACGACATACCAATGTGCATGAGTCTGCAATAGTGAATGTCCTACTCCTGAAGCTGAAGTGTTTGCTGGCTGGTCCCATTGTTCCGAGTTCAGAGCCAGCTAGTACTAAAATATGTTATGTTCCTAACAAGATCGGAAAAATGTTAAACCTGGAGGTATTGTCCAATGTCAAGGCACGAAACCATCAAGTTTTGAAAGATATTGGAAAGCTGTGGCAGCTGAGGAAGCTTGGTGTGGTTATTGAAGACAACGACAAACTCATTAGGAATTTGCTTCGGGCTATCAGTGACCTGCATGTGTGCCTCAAGTCTCTGTCAATCACTCTTCCCATGACTGAGCAAGATCCTTCCTATGAAGATTTTTCAAGTACTGGTCTCAATTATTATAAGCAACCTCCCAAGCTTCTTCTTGAGAGTCTAAGCATTACTGGAACCACAAAAAAGGTGCAACTTCTTCAACAGCTGACCAAACAAAATGACTTCTTCCAACTTGCGAAGATAACTCTAACCGGAACCCGACTGAAGCAGGATGATCTGACGGTCCTCAGCCAGTTTCCCAATATAGTTTGTCTCAGGCTCCGGGACAAAGCATACATCGATGACAATCTCACCATCAAAAATGAAGAATTCAAAAATCTCAAGTGCTTCCTTGTTGAGGGCTCCAACATGACTGGCATCTTCTTTGAAGGTGGAGCCGTTAAGCTTGAGAAGATCATTTTGTGCTCCACTGATGGCCTACAATCGCTTACTAGAGTCGAAGACCTTCCGGAACTGAAGGAAGTCGAGATGAACAACAATAATAAGCTTTCATTATTTGACAAGGCCGAGAGAGTTTCCAAGGTGACTCTTTGTGGTACCAAACTGAGCAAAGATGATCTGAAAATGTTTGCCAAGATACGATATATGCGCTGCCTAGTGCTGAAGGAGAAAGCTTGCGTTGAAAACGAGGTTATGTTCTACAAAGATGAGTTCCCAAGGCTCAACCTTCTCATTGTCGATGGTTCTGCCATCAGCAAGATAGAGTTCGCCAGCGGATCTGCTCCTAAGCTTGAGAAAATCATCTGGTCCTTCACAAGGGGCATGGTGGGGAGTCTCTCCGGCATTGGCAACCTTCCAAAACTGAAGGAGCTCGAGTTCAATGGCGATTTGATCCCTGATGAGTTGAAAGAAGCAATTAACAAACATAAAAATAAACCCAATCTTATATACAACAAACAAGAAAACCAATAGCAAGAAATGGGAAAGGCCGCAAGATGCCCATCCTGCTGGAAGAGCCAGGATTGATGCTGCAGGTGCCGTTCCTATCATATCCATTCATCATCAACTCCCGTCCCATGGTGTGGTTTGTGTGTGCTATTTGGCTTGCTATTGCGTGTTTCTGTCCACAGTGCACGCGTTGGCAGATATATATACTGTATCTATGTATGTCAATCGACTGAGTTTGTGTCCCTGCTACTTGTTACAAATTTGTGCCTTGTAACTAAGATTGAGCATATGCAATGGTGTGTACGGGTGTGCCCTCTAACTAAGACTGAGAAAATGTGATGGTGTGTTGTTTATGCTCATGGATTTGGATGTCTCTACTGCCTGAGTGAATGACTACATGGTGCGAGAGTTAAATTAAACCACTTGTCTCCAGGTTGCCAAGTGGTTCATCCAGGAGACTGTAGACATATAATTTGCAATACGATATGTTGATTGCGGTGCTGGTGCACGTATATATAATACAAGGGAAGGCCTCTACCTCAACTATACAAGACTAGAAGGTGGGCCACAACTCCAATACATGTGCAATACAAAATATATACTCAACACCCCTCCGCAGTCGAAGCATCGTTGGAGACACAGAGACTGGACCGAAACTCCTTGAAGATGGGAGTAGGCAATCCCTTAGTCATCACATCAACAAACTGTTGCGTCGTCGGCACGTGGAGAACCCGAACACGGCCAAGGGCAACCTGCTCGCGCACGAAGTGAATATCAAGCTCAATATGCTTCGTCCGTCGATGGTGCACCAGGTTGGCGGAGTAGACAAGAGTGGCCTTGTGAACATCACAAAGCAACTCCTGGAGCAGCTGACGTATCCAACAGCACTCGGCCACGGCATTATCCACGGCGCGATACTCTGCCTCAGCGCTGGAGCGGGAGACCGTGGGTTGCCGCTTCGATGACCAAGAGATCAACGAGGGCCCAAGATAGACGCAGTAGCCTGACGTAGAGCGTCGTGTGTCGGGGCAGCGAGCCCAGTCAGCATCCGAGTAGGCCACGAGGTCAGTGGAGGAGGAGGCCGTCAGGGTGAGTCCCAAGGACATGGTGCCGCGTATGTAACAGAGAATACGCTTCACCAAAGTCCAGTGAGAGTCACGCGGGGCGTGCATATGGAGACACACCTGCTGAACAACGTACTGTAGGTCGGGGCGAGTCAGCGTCAAGTACTGTAAAGCATCGACGATAGAGCGATAAAACGCTCAATCAGACACGAGAGACCCCTCCAGAGCAGAGACCTTCGCCTTCGTGTCGATGGGGGTGGGCGCCGGCTAGCAATTAAGCATACCGGCACACTCAAGGAGCTCGTGGGCTAACTTCTGCTGATGCAGAAAGAAACTGTCAGCCCGACGGATCACCTCGATGTCGAGAAAGTAGTGCACGGGCCCCAAGTCCTTGAGGGCGAACTCATCACGAAGACGAGCAGTCAGCCGCTGAAGGAGATCGGGGGCGGACGCCGTGAGGATGATGTCGTCGACGTAGAGCAGCAGATATGCAGTTTCAACTCCCTGATGATATACAAAGAGTGAGGCATCGGAGCGAGTGGACCGAAAGCCTAGAGATTGCAGGAAGGCTGCGATACGCTGGTACCAAGCCCTAGGCGCCTGCTTCAACCTGTAAAGAGAGCGGGAGAGCAAGCACATGAAGTCGGGGTGCTCGGCGCCGACGAAACCAATAGGCTGCTCACAGAACACCTGCTCAGCGAGATGACCGTGCAAGAAGGCGTTGGAAACGTCCAACTGATGCACATGCCAGGCGCGCGGGACGGCCAGTTGAAGGACGGCGCGGATCATGCCCGATTTCACTACTGGGGCGAAGGTGTCGGTGAAGTCCACGCCCGCGCGTTGCCGAAAGCCACGAACCACCCATCGAGCCTTGTAGCACTCGAGAGAACCGGGCGGGCGAGTCTTGTGGCGAAACACCCACTTGCCAGAGATGATGTTGGCATGAGGGGGTCGGAGAACAAGCTGCCACGTGCAGTTGCGCTGCAGGGCGTCAAACTCCTCCTACATCGCAGCCAGCTAATGGGGATCCCGAAGGGCGGCACGAGCGGAGGTGGGGATGGGTGATGGCGTCGATGTCGAGGTAGTGCACGCATACTCGTCGGAGGAGTAGCGCGTGCTCGGCCGATGCACTCCTGCACGGGCACGGGTGACCGGGCCGGCGAGGGCGTCGAGTGCCGCGGCAGCGGGGCCACGGCCACAACAAGGGCGCCCGCGGGGGCGGGGGCCGCGGCCACAACAGGGGCGCCCGCGGTGTCAGGGACGGGGCCCGTGGCGTCAGGAGCCGCCACGATGCCAGCCGAGCCAGCCGCGGAGGAGGTGACGGGCGAGGTCGAGGTGGAGCCCGTCGCAGGAGTAGCGGCGCCGGCCGGGGTGGCGGGTGTGGTGCCTGGGGGTTCGACCTCGGGCGATGGAGCCGGGGCCCCGGGGCCCCGGTAGGACTCAACCTCGGGTGAGGGAGTCGAGAACCCGGGAGGGGGCGGCAGAAGGCGCCGGGCCCGGGGGGAGCGCCGGGGGGTGCCGCCACGCATCGCGCCAGGTAGGGGGCGCGGGGTCCGGAGCCAAAGGAGCCGCGGCCGGAGGAACCTAAAAAAAAGGGAACACCGTCTCGACGAAGTACACGTGCCTCAAGGTGTACACACGATGAGTGACAGAATCATAGCACCGGTAACCTTTGATGTTGGGAGGGTAGCCAAGGAAGATGCATGGGACGAAGCGAGGTGCAAGCTTGTGTGGCGTGGTGCATGCGGTGCTGGGATAACAGAGACACCAAAATATGCGAAGACCATCATAGGACGGTGTGTACCGAAAAGAAGGTGGTGAGGGGTGTAGTTCTGCCAGGGACAACACGGACGAATGTTGACTAAGAGAGAGGCGGTGGCGAGGGCATTGGGCCAGAACCGAGCGGGCACGTTAGCGTGAAAGAGCAACGTGCGAACGCAATCATTAAGAGTGCGGAGAATGCGCTCGGCGTGGCCGTTCTGTTGTGAAGTGTAGGGGCAAGTCAGACGAAAGGTGGTGCCGTGAGAGGCGAGAAGTGAGCGAAGAGCGACTTTGTCAAACTCTTTTCCGTTATCAGTTTGGAGTGCAAGTATGGGGCGACCGAACTGAGTGGTGACGTAGGAATAAAAGGTGGTGAGTGTGGCTAAAGCATCGGATTTACGAAGAAGAGGGAAGTCCACACATAATGAGAGTAATCATCTAAAATCACCAAATAGTATAGATAGCCCGTGTTACTCGCAACGCGAGACGTCCAAACATCACTATGTATCAACTGAAACGGAAAAGTGGAAACTGAAGTAGACGCACTAAAGGAAAGACGCACGTGCTTGCCCAAACGACAAGCCTCACAAGTATGCTCGTCGACCTTATTACATGAGAAACGGCGGCGTTGGGGTGGCCCAAGCGAGCATGCCAAAGGTCGACGCCGACGGAAAGAGCGGCGGGTGTGGAAGTGGAGGCGCCGGCGTGCATGGGATAAAACTCGTCAGGGCTATCACATCGGTGAAGCACCATCCAGGTACGGGCGTCCTTCACAGAAAAACCAACACCGTCAAATTCAACAGTAAGAGGATTCTCACGAGTAAGACGACGAACAGAGACTAAGCTAGTGACTAAGTCAGGTGAAATAAGAACGTTAGACATAGTGATAGGTGTGGAACTAGAAGGAAAACTAGTGCTACCGACATGGGTGATGGGTAAAGAGGAACCGTTGCCTACGGTGATGCGAGTGGGAGTGTGAACGGGAGTGGAGGAGGAAAGGTTACCGGGATGAGCTGTCATGTGCGCAGTAGCACCCGAGTTCATGTACCAGTCACCTCCACCGCCATAGTTGCTCGGCGACGGCGCCGAGTGTAGGGCGGCCAGGAGGGCTAGGTCCCACGGTGCAGATGCCGGCGGCGGCAGCTGGCCTCCATAGGGTGGCGCCTGGGCGGGCGCGCCGTAGCCACCGAGGGGTGGCGGCGCGAGTGGGGCACCGTAGGGCTGGTAGGGGGCGCCGACGAACGCCTGGTGGCCCGCTGGACGGGGGCCAAGGAGACCCGGTGCAGGAGCCTGCGGGATGGGCATGTGATAGGCATGGACGACGCCTGTCCACGGGTTCTGCCCGGAAGCCCACGGTGGAGGCGGCTGCTGGAAGTGGGGCGCCCCCCTGCGCCCTGCGGCTGCTGCTAGCGGCGGCCCCCGCCACCCCGCCGGTTGCGCCAGCCCCCGCCACCTTGCGACTACTGGGGAGGCGTTGGGGGCGCGGGCGGCAGAGGGTAGTAGCCGGCGGGTGCCGGTGGCGCGGACTAGCGGGGGGCGGCCAGAGGAGCAGGGCCGTCGCGGGTGGTTCCGGCGGCGAGAGCGGTGTGCTGGACCCGCTGCTTCAGCTCGTCATCCGACACTCGTCAAGTTTGAGGTACGCGACGACACGCTGGAAAGTGGGTTGCGGCAGCAGGGTGAGGTTGGACGCTGAGTTGCCGAAGTCTTCATTAAGCCCGACGGTGAGGGTGCTCAGCATGCGGTCATCAGAGACCTTAGTGCCGATGTCGCGAAGCTCGTCGGCGAGCATCTTGAGCTTCATGCAGTACTCGTCGATGGTGGAGTTGTCCTGGTGACAGCCGAAGAACTCATGTTGCAAGAAAACAAGGCGCTGAAGTTTGTTGTTGGTGAAGAGCGTGTTGATCTTGGCCCACACGGTGCAGGCATCGTCGTCCTCAGCGACGACCGTGTGGAAGATGTCCTTCGAGACCGTCTGATAGAACCAACGGATGATCCTGGCGTCGATGGCGGACCACTCCGAATCGCCGCGCATGTACGCACTATCCATGGAACCGTCGATATGCTCGGTGGGATAGGAATCGCGGAAGACAAAGTTAAAGTAGGTCTTCCACGCATAGTACAACGTGCTGGAGCTGTCGAGACAGATGGAGACTCAGGCCTCAATATTAAAATCACCGATGGCGACGGCAGAGGGCTCGGGACCAGCAAACGGATTGAACGAGTGGGTGGTGAAAGAGCCGGGGCAGGAGGGCCACGACATGACGGCGACGTGCAGATGGGTAGACGCATCGGCTGGCTAGGCGCGCGTGGGACAGAAGGAGACGGCGGCGCTGCGAAGACTACAGCGGCACGACACGAGATACGCAAAAGACCAGCCAAGCTGGCTAAGCAGCTGGATGGATTCTTAGTCTAGCTAACTTGTGCACGCGTTGGACGAGACGACGAAACACACACGCGAGAGGACGCGGCTGCAGCGACACGGGACGTAGCGGCTCAGCGGCGTGGGACGCGCCGGCGGCAGCGGTGCGGGACGCACGAGCGGAAGCGGTGGTGGGGTGCGGCGGCGGCGGTGGCAGTGGCGCGTGGAGGCGCGGCGGCGATGGCATTCTAGGGTTAGACCGAAAAAATGATTTTTATGTAGACAAATAATTTATAATACAATATATTAATTAAGGTGTTAATGCACGTATATATAATATAAAGAAAGGCTTTTACCTTAACTATACAAGACTAGAAGGTGGGTCACAACTCCAATACACGTGTAATATAAAATATATACTCAACAGAGACAAACGATCTTCTGAATGTGATCCCATATAAAATTTGCTGTGGTCTATTCTGCGCTCTTTGTTTTTTAGTTCCTGCTGCACACGTGGCCGAATCCCACACCAAACTTCCTCCAATCTATATGGGATATTCATTGAGTGAAATGCGCCATTAGTCCACGAACTTAAACTGATTGCACACTTTAGGCCAACAATTCGAGAAGTGATCTGATTTAATCTACAAACTCGTTGATTTAGTCAAATAAGGCCAAAACCGGCCTGAGAGTAAAAAAACCGGCCACATGGATGCCATGTCATCCTTCGTTGCCTGCTGGTGATTTCACTATGTTTTACAAGGGTCTGTTTGTAAATTGAACAGCTTTTTCTCACAACCATGCTAAAGGGCGTTCGGAAGGGAGAAAAAATAATAAAAAAATTGCATTGACCAGGACTTGCACCTGGGCCGTTCGGAGTTTTGCACGCCTTAGTTGTTTTGAGTGAAAAGTAAAGAACAAGAGAGTTGAATGAAAGATATATGAATGAACAGTTATTCTATTGATTGAAGATTGGGGTATTTATACCCAGTTTACAAGGAGGTTACAAAAGGAGGCAGTTGCCAAAAGTGGCACCGACATAGCAGTGATTAATAGTTAATTAACCTAATTAATTAATTCCTAACACTCCCCCTAATCAATGCTTGTCTTTGTGAATATACATCATCTTGATAGACTCCTCCTAGTATGTATTTGCCTTGAACGTTCATCATCTTCATCTTGAAAGTCTCCTCCAAAAACCCTGTGAGAAAAATATGAGGAGAATAGTGTAGATATGTTGCTAAAACTCCTTTAAACCCAGTGGGAAAAATAATAAGGAGAAAATGATGCAACATATAATGATTATTGTCTCTTGATAACTCATATGATAAAAACCTTTGAAGAAGGAGAAAAATCATTGATGAGTTTAGAGAACAATTAATATGTCTTGAGTACTTTCTTTAAAAGCCCCGATAGGGAAAAAAGAAAGTATGGCATGCCTCGTTAAAAACCATTATGAGAAACTTTGAGAGAAAACTCATAAAGGAAAAGAGTGCGATTATATATGCCATCAAAAACTCCTTTAAAACCCAATAGGAAAAATATAAGAAGAAAATGATATGACATATATGAACACTTGTATCTATATTGTCTCATTAAAAACCTTTATGAGAAACCATTAGGGAAAAACTCGTGAAGGGAAAAAGAGTACAATATATGTAATCTGATGTTTGTTAACAGGTTATACTTTGGGAGATTACTCCCCCTGAATTTTGCAAATCTGGAGGATGTCTCATATCAATTACATTGACATGATCATGACATTATGAATAATATGTCGGTTTTTCCAATATTTTGTTTGCAAACTGTTTCATCACTTTTCTATAATTCATGAGGATAAGTGATCTCGAGCAATGTGCTTTGTGATATTGCTCTTCATATAACCTGTATGTATTGAGTAATACAAGTGGTAGCATCTTGATAAATCAAGTTATGTTACTCTGATGAATCTCAACCACATGGTTTTGAGTGTGGTTAATCATTCTGCTAAGCCAACCATATTTTCAATGCCTTTAGATAAAGTAATTATGTCAGAATGATAAGGGGAAGTAGCCATTAAATTCTATTTATATGAATTCCATAAGAAGGCTATTCCATCAAATTCAGTCATTGATATGGCTTTGTTGGGATCAAGTAAAGAGCCAATATCATGGTCAAATCTTGATTTTCCTGATGGAATTGTTCAAGATTTATTATGAACTTGAGATATAAGTTAATATTCCTCATATCGACCATATACGTTTTGTTGGTGTGATATATCCACATTGAACTTCTCAAATATGTTTTGGATATATGTAGACTGATATGTATTCTTGAGAGAATGCTCAAGTTGTAAACTTAAGCTAAATTTGGTTTAATCCAAATTTTCCGCCTTGAGATGATTTTGTATATGTTTAGGTCTTGTATAGACATTGATGATGAAGTCATCGATATACACTAAGTGATATAAGGAAAACAAATTTTGGATTTCCTTATTAACACAGAAGCAATTATCATTCTTTGAGTAATCCCTTTGAAGAAGGAACTCATTTAGTCGGTAGTACCATATGATTTCCGACTATTTCAAGTCATAGAGTGACTTTGAAGTTTTACACAAAATATGCTACGATTTATCTTTGGATTCGGAATTTTAAGCCCTTCAGGAACTTTAAAATAGATATCCGAAATGAGTGATCCATATGAGTATGTAGTCACTGCATCCATTAACTGCATGGTATTATTCGTACTGCCTATGATATTTAGTATCGAAACATAATTCCACTAATACCAGAAGGGTATGTCACATCGTGATCGATGTCGGATCTCTGCGTGAACCCTTTTGCTACAAGCCTCGCTTTCTCACCACCTCATTGACTTTGTCTATGAATGAGAAGTTTTTAGTATTCCATATGGAAGATACTTATGAGGAGTAGGTATTACTGCAGTAAATACCACTCATTTGTTGAGCGAGTGCTATCCTTCATTACTTGCTTCCTTTTTATGTGAACCAATATGAGTGCAAGAGGCACTCTACCATGGATTTTGGTTCTGGGCCCAAAAGGTTTTAGCAATTTGAGAAGAAATATATGTCGACAAATGTAGTCTTTAGTTTATATGATTCTGATGGAATCATTGAAGTTTGTGGATAAAATATGTACTCCTTTTTAATTCCTTGTGATTTCCTACAACAAATGGAGTCAAGGTGTTTCGATGTCCCGGCACCAAAACATTTGTGCACCTTTATGCCGGGCATTGGATGATGAGCATCCAGTGAGGTGTCTTTCAACTTGATGTTGAATTACATTTACTAGTTGAGGATGTGATTTCCTCTGTTTCCGCGGAAGCATATGAGAAGTTATATCTCGTATTGTCAGATTTTCTCCCCTCTTGCTCTCATTTGGGGAGAAGAGTGGTTTATAAGGTACCTCCACTCTTCTGACACTTTACTGCAGGAATATATAATTTAGTAACACCTTGTCATCAGTAAATGTATGTGGCAGATTTGCAATGTGTTGCAAATATATAATTATCTAAACTTCTAGTTCAGATTCTTTGAGACGTGGATATAAGGATTGAATGTTAATAACATTTCTAATTTATTTTTTTCGGCATTCTTTGTGGTACTTATCTCCCCCTAATGCCGAAAATATCCTTATTGCTGATGCAATCAGCGTACGGACTATGAATAATTTTGATTGACGGATAAATTATTATTCCTCACATAGATCCCCGATTTTCTGTGAGTGCCCATTGATGTATGCTGGAGTGGTGATATCGGTATGTAACCGAATTATCGCAGATGGGAAATACTTTGTTGATCTCCACGTAGTTACTACAAGGAGAAAGTAGTATGAAATGCAGTTGGTATGATTTAGATCATACTTACGGTGTGTAAGGCCATATGTGTCCAGCAAGAGGCTGGTAAATTTACAATTCTTTAAGATTGGTCATGTAATTCATTTCACTATCTTTATCTTTGATAAGAAATTTAGTTAAACCATTCTGGGTATGTACATAGAGTACAAAAATATAATCGGACATTGCTTGTGAAATGATTTCAATGACATTGTCCATTCGAATGGGTTTTTCGATCCTGTTTTCAGGAGAATTTGCTCCTACTTTGATAAGTTGAGCAATTTATTTAGTAAGATCATGCATGTTTGTGTGTGATAAGAGACACACTTGAAATCATTTTATAAATGTTCCTATGAGTACCATGAAGTATCTAAATAATTCCACATAATGGTTAACTAATCCACATATGTCTTCTTAATGTATTCAAGGAAGATTGAGTGGCTCATTTAGAATTTTAAGGTGAGAGTGCCTTAAAAATGATTTCCCCTATGGCACATGTAGTGCGCATAAAATCTGATGATTTGGGATATTTTGCAACTTGTTAAGTTGTGACCAACAGAATTGTCAATAATTTTCTAATCATCCCCAAACCAGGATGGATAAGTCTATCAAAATAGACATTTAATTTATTAATATTTAGAAAATTATTTCGTATGCAACAATACTAAGTATGAATTTAACCATACTATCAAATTTATTAAATATTGTATCCAAGTGATGGGATATTGAATATCCTACTACATGTAGTAGTACAAGTACAGGTTAATGCTATTTTTGGGAATAATTAGGAGATTACCTAAGGTCTCCGATATTATTGAGTGCAAATGAGTTCATCCTCCATTTTCTGCACTAGATTTTGGTCCTCCTTCTGATCAAGATTCTGAGAACAATTCTTTACCAGAATCTGGTTGTTATTTGCAAATTTTCAAATTTATCCCATTGAACTTATTTGCCTTTTAATAAATTTGTGATGTGGTTCGACCATATGTTTGAGGGCTTGGTAATCATAGGTACAATATTTATATAACCACGCATCTGATAAACTTGAGAGTTGTCTTTTGATCATTTGAAAATGACCGATTCTTATTAAGAGATAATTCCGTCTTTGGTTGTCTATTAGCCTCCACTTTACTTTTGAATTTCACATGGTTCTATTTTGCGACCATGAAATTGCACAAAATACTAAGTACTAGCAAGAATTTCAAATAATGGAATAGAACCTGTTGGGTGAATCTGATGATTTGAAGAAATTCCATGTTTCTTCATCATGGAAAATGGTAATACCATCATATGAGCATGTAAAGGGTATTAAGGGCTTTTTCAACCAGATTTACATATGAAAATATTTGATCATTGATCTCAACTTGAAGTTGATTAAATGACAGAATTGTGATCTGCGGTAGACTTGAGGTCTTGAAACATGAATGGGTGATCATTCGCGATGTGCTGATGGCAGCATGTTTCTCTTAAGTAAAATATTTGAGATGAATAAATATTCATCTATTATGTACTTAGTTTGAGAACTAAGTGAAGTTGGTGACATATAAATTCCGTATGTGCATATTTAGCTATCAATAGAATAGCCATGTGTTACATGAAATGATCATGCATTATTTAATTTACTTCTTGGAGTAAAAGATATATATGGATGAAATGATCTTGTTGAGCATAATCCACCAAGGTGATGCTTGGTGAACATGGGGTGTACACCTTCAAGTGCATGCGACGAAATCGTTGCTAATGTTTTGGGCTTCTTTCTTGTGGAAAAAGGTGTGACTTTAGAGTCACGACCAAAACATGGACTTTGTAATTTGAACATTGGTTAGGTACCATGTAAATAATAACCACAATGTGATGTGGATCTTGCAACCGTGTTTGAGACACTCGATCGTTGCAATAAATTATTGTATCCATCTTGACGAATGGACGAAACCATAATTAGAAATAGTGACATATGCTCAACTGCCATGTATTTAACCAATATAATAGAAGGTAATTACCATGCTATGCATATATTTGCGCAATTCTCTACAAGTTATTCAAGCAAAATGAGGCTTGAATTTGATATTGGTAGATAATACCATTCAACATGTAATGATCATGCATGAATTTACTATGCTAGTAAATAATTTTAGTGAACAACAACAATTGCTTCAGAGGAGCAAATTTTGGAATAGCTGATGCTTTACAACCATATGTGTAGACCTCAATTTATAGGATAACACTGAAGATAATCACCAATATGGTGTAGATCTCACAGTAATAGAAAACATAGTCTGACTTTTGCCAGTAGATGTTACAAATCCTATTACCTTATGTTATACTAAATGTATGAAATCACTTTGAAGGTAGTCATATGTCAGAGTGACATGATATAGACCTTGCAGTAATAGTGGATAGTCTGCAAAATTTGCAGTAGATGCCAGTATTACCTTATGATATCTTGACATAGTCACATATAATATTAATATTTGGAAGAGCACTTCGAAGGTAGTCATCTTATCAAAATGACAAGACGTAGACCTCACAATAATTGTGGATAATCTGCAAATCGTGCAGTACATGCCACCGTTACCTTGTGATTCACAAATAAAATTTAGGCATGTCATAAGAAGTATGTCAATTTATAATTCTTATTTGGATTTCATAAAGATTTGCAAAATAAAATAAAATAATGATTTATATTGCAAATTCATTGTCACAAAAATGCATGCCATAGGGAATATTTGCAGTAAAGACAAAGATATGTCTTATGTAGAAGTTGATAGATGATAACTTGATTAGCATATATATTCCAAGGCTGCTTTGCATACCGAAACAAGCCTGAGGGCTTGAGTGAGAAATATAAGTCCTCTTTGTTAGTAGATAAAATAGAAGGAGCAAAATGCAAATATTCCGATTGGATAAGGTTTCCCAATCTCATCTCTTGTGCGTGCGTGGTGGGCTGATGGCCATTCAGAGACCATCGCCATTGTTGACTGCTTAGGAACAACACTCGCCGGCGTCTTGCGGCGTTCTGCTGCCACCGCTGCTGCGAGACTGAAGTCGTTCAGGAGGACGCCGATGCGCCGCGTGCCGGCTGTGCGCCCTTGCCTGTAGGGGACGCGTGCAACTACGGGGTGGATGTGCGCGGTGGCTGGGCTGCGCGCCGGCTATGCGCCGAGTGGTGGAGGACGCCGTCGTCGCCAAATGCGGAGGTACGCACGGCGGGGTTCTTCCCTTGTTTCCTCTGGATGTTTTGTTGATGGTAGTTGCGATGGACGACGAGATTGTCATAGTGGACGATGGAGAAGGGGAAAATGTGAACAACAAGTTTGTTCGTCATCTTCTAATCTTGTTCTTGATGTTGATTCTTCTTCTTGATTGAGGATTTCTTCCTCTTTCTGTTAGAGTAGCGATCAATCCATCTCACTACGAGCATACGCCAGGTGAAACGATTTACAAAACAGAACAGTTGTTAGATCTGTGATTGATTGCAAGAAGACAAAAACAAATTGAAGAATCTCCTGATCCACTTTTCCTCTTTTGCAGAAGCATGTCCATTGATTCCTGCCATGGAAGGGTTGTGGTTGATCGAATCGGCAGCGATTGAAATTCTCCTACGCTGAAGCCGTGGGCGCTGGATGGAGTCGTCATCGCGAGTACAGGGGCAGACGCTGGCGCCGCCGTGACTAATGTCGCCATCCGCGCAAGACTCGATGCTGCAGTCCGCCGCGCGAGATAACGCCGGCAGCGCTGGGAATCGCGCGAGGCGTCGAGGAGGTCTGGCCTAATCGCTCTGTTAGGGCAAGGTGCTGATAACGTGTTTTGAGTGAAAAGTAAAGAACAAGAGAGTTGAATGAAAGATATATGAATGAACAGTTATTCTATTGATTGAAGATTGGGGTATTTATACCCAGTTTACAAGACGGTTACAAAAGGAGGCAGTTGCCAAAAGTGGCACCGACATAGCAGTGATTAATAGTTAATTAACCTAATTAATTAATTCCTAACATTAGTGACCACCAAACCAACACCACTTTTGCACACTAACATACAACTCAGGGTCTATATATATATTCACTTAGAATCAGAAGAAAAATAAATAAACGCGAGTTCTGTCGGACTTGAGCCCAGGTCGTCGGGATAGAAATCAGCTTCCAGACAGATACACCACGAACTCATTGATGCACCAACAGGCAGCCTACTTTATTTATCTTCGCAGATTAACAAACAGAAGGAAAGAGATCGCCTGATTGAAAAACGATCTGGAGGGACCTTCTGATTTGTTTTTTCTCTGTCATGATTCTATGTGAAAATATATCCTATGGGCAGCATGCTAGTGTGCAAACTAGATGTTGGTTCTGTGGTCAGTGAGGCAGTCCAAATTCCGAACAGCCCAAGTTCAACTCTTGGGTAACGCAAGTTTTTCTACTATTTTTTATGATTTGTGAGAAAAAACCGTCAAATTTATATATAGACCTCTGTAAAAAATAGTGAACGCACGATCAGTCAACGGAATAATGACATGGCATCCATGTGGCCGGTTTTTTAACTCTCGGGCCGGTTTTGGCCTTATTTGATCAAATCAATGAGTTTGTGGACTAAATCCCATCACTTCTCGAGTTGTTGGCCTAAAGTGTGAAATCAGTTTGAGTTGATGGACTAGTGGCGCATTTCACTCATGTGCATGCACAAAATAATCAGATCCCCGTCGCTGCATTACTTGCATCGCGAATCAAATCCATCAAGATCAACATCCTTTCTCTAAATATATCTGAATAGCATACGGATCGAGATCGGATCCGCTTGGCTGGCACCAACATACCCCCCCCCCCAAACACGCGGAGCAGGGCGGAGCTCCTCGGCCGGCGGTCGGGCGGGGTAGCGCCAGAGAGAGGAGCTACGGGCACGACACGGCGGTGCCGGGGCTAACTATTGCTGCTCTGCGTAGTGCGGAGAGCTCACCATGCGGAGGCGAACGGCGTCCGTGCTTGAAGATGGCGGCGCGCAGAGGGACGCCCGAAAGGAAGGCGCCTGCTCGGACAGCGTCGCCTTCAGGGCCTCGCCCTATACAGCCGCCCCCGCCGCCAGCCGCCA
This sequence comes from Triticum urartu, assembly GCF_003073215.2. Lineage (NCBI taxonomy): Eukaryota > Viridiplantae > Streptophyta > Magnoliopsida > Poales > Poaceae > Triticum > Triticum urartu. The sequence goes on along the minus strand of NC_053028.1, from coordinate 35,688,697 downwards.
TGCTCTCCTCTGCATCGGGCCGACCACCAGCTCTTCGGCCACACACTAGTCACCCAGCCATCATCATCGGGTTCCTCCGACTGCCACCTCACAGTCTCGGCGGAGATTGGCTCAAGCGCGACGGCGCAGGACCAAGCAGGGGGCAGAGATGGGGACGAGACGGAGCTTTGAATGGTCGAACTTAACTTGTTTGACTTTATTTACCACCCGTCTCTGACGACTGGGCTCAAAAATGTCATTATGGTCCTTAATTTTAACCGAGTGAACAACTAGAGTTTTTAGAAACAGCCAACCAAATGTTGTGATAATATTTTGAGAATTTGCAGAACATGTCGTTCACTCCACATCAGCCGGTTGATTTTAACAAGCTAATCCGGCGCTTGGTCTGCTTGCCACGTGCTTCCCTGGGCCCACACATACACAACCTTATCTCCTAGAATTAGAAGCATCACATCGTCCGTAACGCTCTCACCAATCCCCTCCTATCGTGTTGCAATTGCATTTTTTTGCAATAAAGAATGTGTCGCATAATTTTTCTTGCAACAGAGATCTTCTTGTAAGAAAATACCTCAGTAAAATTTCTACAACAAGATCTTTGTTGCGAAAAATTCTGCAAAAGGACATTTGTTACGAATAATTTCTGCAAAAAAAATTGCAACAAGATCTCTCTTACAAAAAAAGTTGCAACATGATCTCTGTTGCAAAATGGTCAAAGAGACGGTCAATTTTTCCTGTTATCTGTAGGCGGACACGTAGCGTCGCCTTTTTTTTTGAAACCCTAGCCACAAAAATGTTATTTTTAGCTATATATTCGTTAGTTCCAAGTACTACGGCTTTGGGAAGGCTGCGGCCAGTAGACATTCAAATTATCAAAGTACTATCGCTACTTGGAGCTTAATAACTCGTGTAGAGAACACGAGAGGTTAGCACCAATGCTTCCAGAAACCCTCGTGAGATCAGACTCCAAGTTCAGCCTTTTAGTATCAAGAGCCATGTCTTGTGAATTCCGAAGATACGTGTGCTACCTCAAAGGCCATTAGATCTGCTGGGTAAGAAATTGCTTTCTCCTGATGCCTCTGATTCCTAAGTGGTTGTGCTATTTCGGTTATTCTCTTGCATGCTTTCTTCCCTGCTCAAGTGTTTGTCACCGTTGGCATGCCAATGAAAAGAGGAGTGACTATTGAAGTGTGGACGAATGAACGACTGGACCTTGCAATCGGCTCCGTGGAGGAGTTATATATTGGAAAAGTATTATTTACACAAGTGAAGGTTGGTGCACTATTTATTATTGTTTTCCATTCTTTTTGTAGAGTTTTTTAATTGCCAAATGCATGTGTTTTTCTGTGGATTGATGTTAATGTTACACTGGCTTGCTTACAAGGCAGGGGGCGGAGATTGGGACAAGACGCGGCGCTGGATGGTCCAACTTATCGTGTTGACTTTACTTACCATACCACGTGCCCTGACGACTGCTAATATGTTATAATTGTCCTTAATTTTTTTTGAGGATCAATTGTTCTTAATTTTAACCAAGTGAACAACTGGACTTTTTTTAAACCACCAACCAAATGTTGTGGTAGTATTTGGAGAATTTTACAAAACATGTCAGTTTTTTAAAACTCCAGCCCTAAAAGTATTACTATTTTGCTATATATTCGTTAGTTAATTGATGATTAGTTGGAGGGCGTAGGTAGTGGTTAAGACGAGTGTTCGACGAGATTTTGTACGAAATAAAAAAAAGTTGTGTGATGATAATTTGCACCAAAATCTTTTGCTCCCTTTTCTCATAACTTGAGGAGAAGCCTATGAATTTGTGTGGAGCAAGGAGTGCTCACGGATATTGCATGCTTGGCATACACGTGCACGCGCGTACATTGAAAACTGTTGGCTAAAAGTAATTTTAATGCACGAATGGCCGGTTAATTGATTAACTGTATATTAAGCTAGCTCAAGTTTACTATGAACGTCAGAACGTGTACGTGGGTGCAACTGCACTGCATGGCCATGCAAGTTTGAGAAGGGTGTACGTACACGGAGCAGCCCATCGGTTGTACGAGAGCGCACCGGTTGATCTGGTGATTACACTAGCATTGCATGCATGTAAAGACCCACGTACTGGCTGGGGTCGCACGTAATGCTAATACGAATCCCAAATACTCAATCGTGCAGCTGCGCTCAATGGACGTCGCGAGCGCACACTCATGGATCGAATGATGCAATAAACTGCTTCCAGATTTGGTAAACTGTCCATTCACTTATTCTATATATATATGGAAAGATTCTTCAGTTATAGTGCGTTGATTTTTCTTCACCTCGTCCGATCAATCGTGTCAACTCAGCGATGACTTAACGTGCATTAATTTTGGTACAAGAAAATTCAAAAAACTAGAACTTTCACACTATGTGTCCAAATGATGATCCGTTTTCACCGCTGAATTCCTTGTGACGAACTCTTCAAAAGTAGATCCCATGTGAATATGTTTTAATGATTTTTTTTCTAAAAAGCAACTTTAATGCTAGATGAGGCAAGTTTAGTGCTAAAGATGAGCAACTTCGATGCTAGAAGAATTGCACCATGTGTATAAGTAAATTCGCGTAGTAGCCTCCTACTTCGTTGTGTGCAATAGGTAATAGGTGGTTACATAGTTCGTTGCCTACCATATAGTGAAAGTTGTTCACCGTTAAGTGGGAAGTCTTCTAACATGGTTTTCTAGTTGTCTGCCTCCAAAATCAAGTTGCCTACATCGCTACGAAGCTTCCCGCAAGTGATCCATAACTGCCTAAAATTATGAAAGTTCTCCATCAGGGGACCTAAGTTGTCAACACTACTGAGCGTATGGTTGTTGGCTAGTCAGGTCGCGGTGTTAGATGAGAAGTTGCATAGGGGGTTATCAGAAGTTTCATACCGGGGCGGATTAGACAATTGCCTACAAACCTATGCAAATCCTTAATTTTTGGTCGAGTTGCCTACAAAATTATTGAAATCTTCATATATAATGATGGAAAACACATATGAGTTGGCTAATCAGGTCGCGACGAGCTTTTCAAAACTAAACTCCACATGAATATGTTTTTTTAATATTTTTAAAAGCAACTTTGATGCTAGATGAGGCAACTTTAGTGCTAAACAGAAGCAACAATAAGCATCTAACTGATGATACAAAACAACTTCGAAACAAAGGTATATAACATCACAATTTTCCTTCTACCAGAGGCAACTTTAGTGCTAAAAGCAGGCAACTTCACTACATTCTATGTCCTAATTATTTTTTTCTAATTTTCTCCTAACTTCCTCGCCAGTACCTCTAATTTGCCTATTGTTCACGCTAGTATGTCGTTGTTTCTAAATTGCCTATAATACTATGAAGTCATCTATCGTTGATGCTTTTGTGTCTACTATTGCTAGTTATGGTAGGCAACATGATGATGAATCTTAGCCACTTCAGAGTGTTTGTAGGCAACTTAGAAAACAATGATAAATAACTTCATTGTATTGTAGGCAACTATTTTGAAAGTTAGGCAATTGTGCAACAATTGTAGGCAACTAATTAACAATAGCAGGCAACTATACATCAATGGTAGGTAATGTATAGGATGTATAGGCAATTGAACATCAAGTGTAGGAACTAACAATCAACAATAGGCAATTGAGCAGTCATGATACGCAAGTTGGAATAATGTTAGCAAAATTCACAAATACACACAGTGCAATGAATTCGCTTTGTATGTAGCACTAAAGTTGCCTTATGTTCTATGTGATTTTTCTCATTTTTTTACGCAAACCAACCTAATAGTCAGTCCTACTAGGCCAAAAAGAAAAATCGCTTCCCTATAGCACTATAGTTGCCTCCGTTGCACCCAAAATTGCCCTTGAAAAAAGTTTGACGAAACCTACTCATATAGGATCTAGTTCTGAAGAACTCGTCATGACAAACCTGACAGTGAAAACGGAATTGAATCCCAATCCTAGTTGGACTAGGACTCCCCGAGGGGGAAAGAGAGAGAGGGCGGCCGGCCACTTCTCCTAGTCCTAATAGGACTAGGGGAGGGGGGAGGCGCGGGGCCACCTTGGGCTGCCCCTTTCTCCTTTCCACTAAAGCCCATTAAGGCCTATATGGCTCCCGGGGGGTTCCGGTAACCTCCCGGTACTCCGGTAAAATCCCGATTTCACCCTGTACACTTCCGATATCCAAATATATGCTTCCAATATATCAATCTTTATGTCTCGACCATTTCGAGACTCCTCGTCATGTCCATGATCACATCCGGGACTCTGAACTAACTTTGGTACATCAAAATGCATAAACTCAAAATTACTGTCATCGTAACGTTAAGCGTGCGGACCCTACGGTTCGAGAACAATGTAGACATGAATGAGACACATCTCCGGTCAATAACCAATAGCGTGACCTGGATGCCCATATTGGCTCCTACATATTCTACGAAGATCTTTATCGGTCAGACCGCATAACAACATACGTTGTTCCCTTTGTCATCGGTATGTTACTTGCCCGAGATTCGATCGTCGGTATCCAATACCTAGTTCAATCTCGTTACTGGCAAGTCTCTTTACTCGTTCCGTAATACATCATCCCGCAACTAACTCATTAGTTGCAATGCTTGCAAGGCTTAAGTGATGTGCATTACCGAGAGGGCCCAGAGATACCTCTCCGACAATCGGAGTGACAAATCCTAATCTCGAAATACGCCAACCCAACATGTACCTTTGGAGACACCTGTAGAGCTCCTTTATAATCACCCAGTTACGTTGTGATGTTTGGTAGCACACAAAGTATTCCTCCGGCAAACGGGAGTTGCATAATCTCATAGTCATAGGAACATGTATAAGTCATGAAGAAAGCAATAGCAACATACTAAACGATTGGGTGCTAAGCTAATGGAATGGGTCATGTCAATCAGATCATTCATCTAATGATGTGATCCCATTAATCAAATAACAACTCTTTGTCCATGGTTGGGAAACATAACCATCTTTGATTAACGAGCTAGTCAAGTAAAGGCATACTAGTGACACTCTGTTTGTCTATGTATTCACACATGTATTATGTTTCCGGTTAATACAATTCTAGCATGAATAATAAACATTTATTATGAAATAAGGAAATAAATAATAACTTTATTATTGCCTCTAGGGCATATTTCATTCAGTCTCCCACTTGCACTAGAGTCAATAATCTAGTTCACATCGTCATGTGATTTAACAGCAATAGTTCACATCACCATGTGATTAACACCCATAGTTCACATCTCTATGTGACCAACACCCAAAGGGTTTACTGGATTCAGTAATCTAGTTCACATCGCTATGTGATTAACACCCAAAGAGTACTAAGGTGTGATCATGTTTTGCTTGTGAGAGAATCTTAGTCAACGGGTCTGCCACATTCAGATCCGCATGTATTTTGCAAATTTCTATGTCAACAATGCTCTGCATGGAGCTACTCTAGCTAATTGCTCCCACCTTCAATATGTATCTAGACCGAGACTTAGTGTCATCTAGATTAGTGTCAAAACTTGCATCGGCGTAACCCTTTACGACGAACCTTTTTTCACTTCCATAATCGAGAAACATATCCTTATTCCACTAAGGATAATTTTGACCGCTGTCCAGTGATCTACTCCTAGATCACTATTGTACTCCCTTGCCAAACTCAGTGGTATGGTATACAATAGATCTGCTACACAGTATGACATACTTTATAGAACCTATGACCAAGGAATAGGGAATGACATTCATTCTCTTTCTATCTTCTGCCGTGGTCGGGCTTTGAGTCTTACTCAATTTCACACCTTGTAACATAGGCAAGAAACTCTTTCTTTAACTGTTCCATTTTGAACTATTTCAAAATCTTGTCAAGGTATGTATTTATTGAAAAAACTTATCAAGCGTCTTGATCTATCTCTATAGATCTTGATGCTCAATATGTAAGCAGCTTCACCGAACTCTTTCTTTGAAAAACTCCTTTCAAACACTCCTTTATGCTTTACCGAATAATTCTATATTATTTCCGATCAACAATATGTCATTCACATATACTTATCAGAAATGCTGTAGTGCTCCCACTCACTTTCTTGTAAATACAGGCTTCACCGTAAGTTTGTATAAAACTATATGCTTTGATCAACTTATCAAAACGTGTATTCCAACTCTGAGATGCTTGCACCAGTCCATAGATGAATCGCGGGAGCTTGCGTATTGTGTTAGCACCTTTAGGATTGACAAAACCTACTGGTTGCATCATATACAACTCTTCTGTAAGAAATCCATTAAGGAATGCAGTTTTGTTTATCCATTTGCCAGATTTCATAAAATGCGGCAATTGCTAACATGATTCGGACAGACTTAAGCATAGATACGAGTGAGAAACTCTCATCGTAGTCAACACTTTGAACTTGTCGAAAACCTTTTGCGACAATTCTAGCTTTGTAGATAGTAACACTACTATCAACGTCCGTCTTCCTCTTGAAGATCCATTTATTTTCTATGGCTTGCCAATCATCGGGCAAGTCAACCAAAGTCCATACTTTGTTCTCATACATGAATCCCATCTCAGATTTCATGGCCTCAAGCCATTTTGCGGAATCTGGGCTCATCATCGCTTCCTCATAGTTCGCAAGTTCGTCATGGTCTAGTAATATGACTTATAGAACAGGATTACTGTACCACTCTGGTGCGGATCTCACTCTGGTTTTTCCTACGAGATTCGGTAGTAACTTGATCTGAAGTTTTATGATCATCATCATTAGCTTCCTCACTAATTGGTGTAGTAGTCAAAGGAACAGATTTCTGTGATGAACTATTTTCCAATAAGGGAGAAGGTACAATTACCTTATCAAGTTCTACTTTCCTCCCACTCACTTCTTTCGAGAGAAACTCCTTCTTTAGAAAGGATCCATTATAAGCAACGAATGTCTTGCCTTAGGATCTGTGATAGAAGGTGTACTCAACAGTCTCCCTTTGGGTATCCTATGAAGACATATTTCTTCGATTTGGTTTTGAGCTTATCAGGATGAAACTTTTTCACATAAGCATCACAACCCCAAACTTTAAGAAATGACAACTTTGGTTTCTTGCTAAACCACAGTTCAGATTGTGTTCTCTCAACGGACTTAGATGGTGCCCCCTTTTTTAACGTGAATGCAGCTGTCTTTAATGCATAACCTCAAAAACGATAGTGGTAAATCGGTAAGAAACATCATAGATTTGCACTATATCTAATAAAGTACGGCTATGACGTTCGGACACACCATTATGCTGTGGTGTTCCGGGTGGCACGAATTTGTGAAACTATTTCACATTGTTTTAATTGAAGACCAAACTCGTAACTCAAATATTTGTCTCCGCGATCAGATCGTAGAAGCCTTATTTTCTTGTTACGATGATTCTCCACTTCACTCTGAAATTCTTTAAACTTTTCAAATGTTTCAGACTTATGTTTCATCAAGTAGATATACTCATATCTGCTCAAATCATCTGTGAAGATCAGAAAATAATGATACCTATCGCGAGCCTCAATATTCATCGGACCACATACATCAGTATGTATGATTTCCAACAAATCTGTTGCTCGCTCCATTGTTCCGAAGAACAGAGTCTTAGTCATCTTGCCCATGGTTCGCAAGCATCAACTGATTCATAATCAAGTGATTTCAAAAGCCCATCAGCATGGAGTTTCTTCATGCGCTTTACACCAATATGATCTAAACGGTAGTGCTACAAATAAGTTGCACTATCATTATTAACTTTGCATCTTTTGGTTTCAATATTATGATTATGTGTATTACTACGATCGAGATCCAACGAACTTGTTTCATTGGGTGTATGACCATCGAAGGTTTTATTCATGTAAACAGAACAATAATTTATTCTCTTACTTAAATGAATAACCGTATTACAATAAACATGATCAAATCATATTCATGCTCAACATAAACACCAAATAACACTTATTTAGGTTCAACACTAATCTCAAATTTATAGGGAGTGTGCGATGATGATTATATCAATCTTGGAACCACTTCCAACACACATCGTCACTTCACCCTTAACTAGTCTCTGTTTATTCTGCAACTCCCGTTTCGAGTTACTAATCTTAGCAACTGAACTAGTATCAAATACTGAGGGGTTGCTATAAACACTAGTAAAGTACACATCAATAACATGTATATCAGATATACTTATGTTCACCTTGCCATCCTTCTTATCTGCCAATCACTTGGGGTAATTCCGCTTCTAGTGACCAGTCCCTTTGCAGTAGAAGCACTCAGTCTCCGGCTTAGGTCCAGACTTGGGTTTCTTCTCTTGAGCAGCAACTTGCTTGCTGTTCTTCTTAAAACAAATCTAATAACTTACCAATTCCTTGGTAAAAGCCCTTTGCAAGACCTATATGATTGAAAGCTTGATTCCCTTCATCTGAAATGATAGGTTTAGACACCCCATTGTGGACACCGGTGAAAAATATCTCTTATTCCTTTTTCTACAATATATATGAAATGAGATTGGCGATTACATCAGGTTTAGTTCAACAACACCCTACATATATGACTATACACACACACACACACACACACACACACATTGACACATACATTATTTCAATTAAATTTCAGTTCACATTAACATTGTAGAACATCGTACAGGACTACAAGTGGAAAGCATCAGGGGAAACCAGGAAATCATCACACACAAAATACCAAGATGCAGCAATCAAGCAGCCAGAAGAGGATGACGCTCCATGCGGATGAACCACGCACAGGAGGGCGGCGTCTAGGAGCCCAGGAGTAGGAGCAAAGTGTGAGGGGGCGGAGGCGGCCAGTGGACGACGCCGCGGTGGCGGACGGCGGTGCCGCGAGCGCTAGAGTCTGAACTCTCGAGATTGATCGTGCGTGACGCGAGTTAGGTCGGCGGCGGCCGCCAGCGCCGAACGATTTCCTGTGCATACACAGCTACGTGTACGCTACGAGTTAGATCGTGGCCTCGTGGGGAAAATGGAGATGTTGCCTCGTGCGTCCGTTTCAGCCTTTCACGTGAGACAGCCCATCAGGCTTTGGGCCATCTTCATTTCCACACCCTGGGCCTGCTGAAAAACATATGTCTATAATAGCCTGTTCGAATTTCCACGCCCCGGGCCTGGGCCCTGGGTGCCCGGGGCCCAGCTCCGCCCCTGTTTATACGTACAAAGACCATGCATCGAGCGGAAGCACTCCAGGCCCGCGTGCAGCCACGCAGCTAGGTACGTATCAAGTAATTGCTCCTTTATCTGCAGGCTTGTCCATCAAGACCAACCGAAGGAGATAAACGCACAGTGATCATTATCAAGTCCAAGAAAATCGGAATCGCAACGGCCCAGTGCCCAACCATCTCGAGGCATATATATACTCGTGCATCACGCACGGCCAGACGGGGGGTGGAGAGAAGGAGGAGGACGCGCCCACAGCGGCGCCCTAGCACGGCCACGCGCACACTGCCTGGTGCTGGCGGCGCATGCGCACAGAGCCACGGACAGACCCAGAGGAACCCAGCCCGGAGGAGGCGCGCCAGGAAGGACGAGCTCGCGGCGGCGCCGTGCCAGATATGGCGCTAACTACGTCAAGATACGCCGGTGACGGCCATGAGGCAGCACGCACGGCCTTGTCCGACGGCAGTACGTGTGGGCTGTGGCGTGCAGCGACACGGCCGCGCGGGCCGTATGCCATGCGTCCTACCGGCGTCAGCAACCACCATGCACGACCTGCACTACGACACGCGGCCATTAATTGGCGTCTTCCCATCTACAGACCGAAGGTGAGAACTTGTTTAATTAACGCATGGCTCCTTCATGTGTCTCAGATGCATCTCGGAGCACGGCGATCCCTCACGCCGGACCCATCACCGGCGACGATGCGCCGGGTTGCCGTATCATGTGCAGCCCCCGCTGGTCCCTCATGCCGGACTCACCACCGGCGACGACGCGACGGGTTGCCGTTTTGTGTGCAGCCCCCCACTACCAGAATTAGCTACGTTGCCGACGGCCCACGGCGTCGGCATAGGCCCAAAAGCCGTTGGCAAAGGGGTACGCCGACGGCCCCCGTCGGCATAGCCCCGCCGGCAACTCGTACGTCGGCGTACCTCAGGGCGGCCGTCGGCATACAAAAACCGTCGGCATAGTGAGCTAAGCCGATGGGGCCCATACCACCGTCGGCATACACACACCGTCGGCAACATTTTCCACCTGACGGACGTTGACGGCGCCACCGTTAAAGCTGTGCCAATTATACGCTCACACGTGGCAGCCTTTGGGCGACCGTGGCCTGGCGGTACGCCGACGGTTAGGTCGTCGGCATAGCTTTTGGGGCTATGCCGACGGCCTAACCGTCGGCCTAGAGATGCAACGTGTCAGCTGTTGAGCTGGCCTGGTGCGTAGCTACGTCGACGGTTAGGCCGTCGGCATAGCGTTAGAGCTGTGCCGACGGCCAAGCCGTAGGCATAGCTTGAAACACGTATGAAAAAAAGTTTGAGTGTGTTTTGCACGGTGTCGTCATATGACCCTTGTAGGGTGTGGTAAAAGTTTGAGTGTGTTTCGCAGAAGCCTAACCGGAGGCCGCTTCTAAACCACCCATGTCTGAGGTAGTATCGGGCTATCGAGAGAGAATGTGTCCGGATTGTGAAGGAAGTGCGCTTCACGTTGTTCCGTTATACTCGAAACTTCTCGTGCTCTCAAAGGGGGGCATTGCATGACACGTGCCATGACATGGCATTTTTCGGGTGCGCCTGCAATATTTGAGAAGTTTATTCCATATTTAGGGTTTCAATGCGGGAAATTGCCAACATGCATGGCGGCCACCTTAAATGATGTTAAGAAGTGGTTTGTAAAATCATGTATGATGTCATTGCGGTATGTGCAGGCCTAGTGCAACCAAAGGAGAGGCATGCCCCACCACCAGGGTGCAAATGTACCTCGGCGGCATGCCAGTTCTAGCCGTTAAAATCCACAGAAAATCATACGATGCCGGAAATCCTCGGGACCTGGCATGGTGTCGTCATATGGCCCTTGTAGGGTATGGTAAATTTTTTAGCACATTTCATAGAAGCCTGACCGGAGGCCACTTGTAAACTGCACCATCTCCGAGGTAGTATCTGGCTATCGAGAGAGAACGCGTCCGGTTTGTGAAGGGAATGTGTTGCCTCTTGCTCTGTTGACCTAGAAAATTCTCGTGCTCTCAAAGGGGGCCATTGCATGAAATGTGCATGGATATGGCATTTTTTGGGCCCGCCTGCAATATTTGAGACATTTACTGCACCTGTAGGGTTTCAATGCCAGAAATCACAGATATGCATGGCACCACACCCCGGAACCGCGTATTACCTCTTCAGACATGCCACCACAACTCAAGACATATATGAGGACTCGGTGCGATGGTTCAATGGCATCGCTACCCCCCCTAAGGCCCTCGGCCGGTCTAACCATGGACCAGTTGGAGGGGGGCCACACCCCGGAGCCCAAGACGGGCGTCTACGGACGCCACATAACTATCGCACATACATCAGGACCCGTGTGATGTTTCGGTGGCATAACTACACCCGGAAAGGTCAACACGAAGCCCCATTGACTAGGAGATCTAGCCCTTTGACTATCGCCGAACGGGCTTTGACCAATGGACCCTTCCACCTGGTTCCGATAGGTCAGCCCATAGGAACATCCCCGTACACGGTCTGGACCCAACCCACAACTAGATTCCCCCGGCTCGACCCGACGCACACGATTCCCCCTCCAAGTCACAGCAGCAGTGCCGTCCGTGGAGGGGGGCCACACCCCGGAGCCACAAGACGGGCGTCTACGCATGCCACATCACTTTCCCACATGCATCAAGACCCGTGAGGTGTTTCAGTGGCATAGCTACACCCGGAAGGCCACCACGAAGCCTCATTGACCAGGAGATCTAGCCCTTTGACTATCGCCGGACGGGCTTTGACTAGTGGACTCTTCCACCTGGTTGCGATAGGCTAGCCCATAGGAACATCCTCGAACATGGTCTGGACCCAACCCACCACTAGATTCCTTCTGGCTTGACCCGACGCGCACGATCCCCCCTCCAAGTGACGGCGACGTGCCATCCGTGGAGGAGGGCCACACCCCGTAGCCCCAAGACGGGCGTCTACGCATGTAACATCACTTCCACACATGCATCAGGACCCGTGAGGTGTTTCGGTGGCATAGCTACATCGGGAAGGCCACCACGAAGCCCTGTTGACCGGGAGATCTAGCCCTTTGACTATCGTTGGACGGGCATTGACCAGTGGACTCTTCCACATGGTTGCAATAGGTCCGCCCATAGGAACAATCCCGCACACAGTCTGGACCCAACCCACCATTAGATTTCGTCCGGCTCGAACCAACGCGCATGATTCCCCCCTCCAAGTGACGGCGGCACTGCTGTCCGTGGAGGAGGGCACATCCGGGAGCCCAAGAATAGCGTCTACGCATGTCACAACACTTTCACACCTGCATCACGACCAGTGTGCTTTCAGTGGCATTGCTACAGCCGGAAGGCCACCACGAAGCCTCGTTGACCAGGAGATCTAGGCCTTTGACTTTCACCAGATGGGTTTGACCAGTGGACTCTCTTCCAACTAGTTGTGATAGGCCACCCCATAGGAACATCCCCGAACATGGTCTGGACCCAACCAAGCACTAGATTCCCTCTGGTTCTACCAGACGCACATGATTCCCTCCTCCAAGTGACGGCGGCACTGCCGTCCGTGGAGGGGGGCAACACCGCAGAGACCCAAGACAGGCGTCTATGCATGCCACATGACTTTCACACACGCATCTGGACCCAATGCGGTGTTTCGATGGCATAGCTACACCCTGAAGCCCCACCGACCGGACTAACCTTAGCCCCGTTGACCAGGAGATCTAGGCCTTTGACTTTCATCGGACGGGCTTTTACCAGTGGACTCTTTCATCTAGTTGCGATAGATCAGCCCATAGGAACAACCTCGAACATGGTCTGGACCCAACCAAACACTAGATTCCCTCCGGTTCTACTTCTACTCGACGCGCACGATTCCCCCCTCCAAGTGACGGCGGCACTGCCGTCCGTGCAGGGAGGCACACCTCGGAGCCCAAGAAGGGCGTCTACGCATGCCATAACACATTCACACATGCATCAGGACCCGGTGCGAGATTATGATAAGAAAATCTTTTAAAAGTTGTCCAAATCTAGTGAAGTATCAATTACTTATGATTTTTACCAAGTGTAAGGACCTATATGCAAAATTACATGATGTTACATTTTAACATACGCAAAAGTAAAAACAAACTAGATATTCATAATCTATGGAAAATTCTGCCCCAAATCCATATATAATTTGTGTATGTTTAAGTTTATATAAATTAGATTTAAATTAATCAAATCTAAGGTTTAATAAAAATGAAAAATGAGAAATAAAAAGATATAGTATATACGCCGACGGTATCCCCTCGGCATAGAGAGCCCACATGTTTTTTGCTGAATAAAAAAAGGTTTACAAGCTATGCCGACGGCCTCCGTCGGGGCCGTCGGCATAGTGATGACGGCGTCAACCCCCCGTCGGGACCTGGGTCGGCGGACCCACCTGTGTGTCGACGACGTCTCTATGCCGATGGCCCCCGTCGGCATAGTGGAAGATATGCCGACGGCCTTCCTACGCCGACGGCCCCCGTCGGCATATATGAAGGTTTGCCAACGGCTTTAGTACACCTACGACATTTTCTCGGCCGTCGGCATACCACGATCTATGCCGACGGGGGCCGTTGGCATAGAAAAGGCCGTCGGCAGCGGCCGTTATTCTGGTAGTGCCCGATGGTCCTTCGCCCCGGACCATCACCAACGACACGCCGGGTATGGAGCCCCCCGGGATCCATTCATGCCGGACGCACCACCAGCGATGATGCGTCGGGGATGAGGTTCGTGTGCAGCCCCCGGCGATCCCTTCCTGCCGGACACACCACCAGTGACGACACGCCAGGCGTGGTGCCCCCAGCGATCCCATCCTGCTGGACTCACCACCGGCGACGATGCGTCATGGTTGTTGTTTGTGCGTAACCCACGGCGATCCCTTTGTGCTAGACTCACCACCGGCGACGATGCGCCGGGGTTGCCGTCTGTGCGCAACCCGCGGCGATCCCTTCCCGCCGGACTCACCACCGGTGACGACGCGCCGGGGTTGGCGTTTGTGCGCAACCCGCGGCGATCCCTTTGTGCTGGACTCACGACCAGCAACGACGCGCCGGGGTTGCCGTCTGTGCGCAACCCGCGGCGATCCCTTCCTGCCAGACTCATCACTGGCGATGACACGCTGGAGTTGCCGTTTGTGCGCAACCCGCGGCGGTCCCTTTGTGATGGACTCACCACCGGCAACGACGCGCCGGGGTTGCCGTTGGTGCTCAACCCGCGGCGATCCCTTTGTGCTGGATGCACCATTGGCGACGACGCACCGGGTTTGCCATTGGTGCGCAACCCGCGGCGATCGACGCGCTGGGGTTGCCGTTTGTGCATAACCCGCGACGATACCTTTGCACCGGACTCACCACCGGCGATGACGCACCGGGGTTGCCATTTGTGTGCAACCCGCGGCGATTCCTTCATGTCGGACTCATCGCCGGCGATGATGTGCACGACTGCCGTTCTTGTGCAACCCCCGACGATTCCCTCAAGCCGGGACGCGGCGACACGCGTCGTTTGACTCGGTGCAATATATTGTGCCACCCCCTTCTACCTACAACATCGGCGGTGCCTGGGCAAAGGCTCCGCCATGTCGCGACACCTCACTCGCCCCGTCTCGCCGACTCATGGAGGTGCCATGGGCTTGCCGGGACTCGGCGACACGTGCCATTCGATTCGGCGCAATCTCATGCGCCGCCCCCTTCTACCTACACCATCGGCGGTGCCTGGGCAAGGCTCCGCCATGTCACGACACCTCAGTCGCCCCGTCTCGCCGGCTCATGGAGGGCCATGGGCTTGCCGGGACTCGGCGGCCCGCGTCATTCGACTCGGCGCAATCTAGCGCGTCACCTATTCTACCTACACCATTGGCGGTGCCTGGGCAAGGCTCCGCCACATCGCGAGGTCTCCCTCGCCGTCATCTCATCAGTCCATGGAGGCTCCATGGGCTGGCCAGGACTCGACGACATGGTCCGTTCCACACATTGGCGGCGGTGCTTGACGAGTCACGACGGCTCATCGCAACTATGGCGCTGGAGACATCATCCGTCGAGTACCACTTAAAGGCAGACACTACCTACATCTACATTGGGCTCGCCTGAGGCGGCATTGTCTGCATCGTCACGGACACGACCCATTGTTGGTCGTCCTTCACGCCTACTCCCTCGACAAGGCCCGACATGCTTGTTGAGTGGGCAATCGCGCCATGTCTACTCCAACACCCGTACTGACACACATCATCAACACCGTCTTAGCACCGGCGAGGCGATGCTATACTCCGCCGACATGTCTTTATCTGATGAAGCAAACCACTACTTGATATGCCGACGAGGCAATGTCAAGTCATCCAGTCCGACACCGACAAGGCGGACATCACCAGGCCAGGCACCGACGAGGCGAAGGCCGCCCACGTCTTCATCATCGTTCATCGACACGGCGGAGGGGTATGGCTAAGCATAGCCGGAGCGATGGGCGTATCGCTCTTCCCTTCCACTTCATCACCATCTACACCAACCTCATGGAGAAGACGAGACCAGAAGACGACGATCATTGCCGCAGCTTAATCGGAGGTGGTTCGCGAGCTTGACTCGCAGACGTAATTAAGTGGGAGCTTTCCGAGGCCCCGTGAATCAGAACCTCACATCATCGAAGTCATTTTGGCCGCGCCAGCAGGCCACGGAGCGCATTCTAAATAGGGACTTTGTAATTTTGTTTCTCGACACGAGATTAATAAAAATACATATTTCCCTATGTATTTTCTTTGTGTACTTAGTACACTGGCACGCCTGCATTTGTTGTTTTTTTCGTGTCAAACAAATTGGCACGCCCAGTGGGACCTGGTTCTCCTCCCATCTTTGCTGTGCAACAATGGTTGTCGAATTCATGGTCAAACTTTTCTCCAGCAACATGGGATGGTGACAATCCATGAGTGCAATTTTAATTTGCCTCATAACCATGAAGCCTTTGGAGGCCAAGTTCCTGTGTCTAGACGTTGCCATTGTCTGGGGGAAATTCCTTGCTCCAATGGCACAGAGGTGAGGTCTATGCATAAAGGTGGACCCTAAGGAGCAGGGGGTATACTTTGTCTTCAAACGGCATCGTCAGGCTGCTGTTGTGTAGCCTACCAACGTACTCCTGGCCCCATGTCGGGTTGGCACCGATGCAAGGCGGCCGCGTCGGACCATCGGACCGCACCTTGCCGGTGTACTCTCGGCTCCTATGTTGGGGCCTGCTTGGGCTGTCGGCGCATAGCTCGCCAGCGTACTCCTGACTCCTGTGTCAGGATCAAACAGGGAAGACGACATCATTGAGCTGCTGGCATGCAGCTTGTCGGCGTCCTCCCAGCCCTATGTTGGGGCCGACACCGGTGAAAGGCGGCCGCGTCAGACCACTGGACCGCACCTTTTCGGTGTACTCTCGGCTCCTATGTCGGGGCTTCCTTGGGCTTTCGAAGCACAGCTCGCCGACGTACTCATGACTCTTATGTCAGGACCAAACATGGAAGACAGCTTCCTCGAGCTGCTGGCGTGCAGTTTGTGGGCTTCCGCTCGGCCCTATGTTGGGGCCGACACCGATGCAAGGCGGCCGCGCCGGGAAACTGGAACGCACCTCTTGGGTGTACTCCTGACTCCTATGTCAGGACCAAACATGGAAGACGGCTTCATCGAGCTGCTGGCGTGCAGCTTGTCGATGTCCGCTCGGCCCTAAGTAGGGGCCGACACCGATGCAAGGTGGTCGCGCCAGGCTACCGGAGCGCATCTCGTCGCTATACTCCCGACTCCCATTCAGGGTTAAACATGGAAGACACCATCGTTAGGTTGTTGGCTTGCAACTTGCCGGCATACTCCCGAACCCTAAGTTGGGCCGACACTGATGGAAGGCGTCCTCATCGGCGTACTCGTGGCTCCTATGTCGGGGCCAACATGGGAGACGACGTTGTCAGGCTGCTGGCTGATACGTCTCCGTCGTATCTATAATTTTTGATTGTTCCATGCCAATATTATTCAACTTTCATATACTTTTTGGCAACTTTTTATATTATTTTTGGGACTAACATATGGATTCAGTGCCCAGTACCAGTTCCTGTCTGTTGCATGTTTTTGGTTTCGCAGAATATCCATATCAAACGGAGTCCAAATGGGATAAAAACGGACGGAGCTTATTTTTGGAAAATATGGAAAATTTGGAAGGAACATCAACGCGAACCAGTGCCTGTGGTGGTCACGAGGCAGGGGGGCGCCCCCCCCCTAGGGCATGCCCCCTACCCTCGTGAGACCACCGTAAGGCGGTTGACACTCTTCTTTTGCCGGAAGAAAGCTAATATTCGGAAAAAAATCATGGCAAAGGTTTCAGGCCAATCGGAGTTACGGATCTCCATATATACATGAAACGATGAAACAGAGCCAGAACAGAACGCAGAAACAGAGAGAGACAAAGAGACTGATCCAATCTCGGAGGGGCTCTCACCCCTCCCATGCCATGGAGGCCAAGGACCGAAGGGGAAACCCTTCTCCCATCTAGGGAGGAGGCCAAGGAAGAAGAAGATGAAGGGGCCCCCTCTCCCCTTCTCTTCCAGTGGCGCCGGAACACTGCCGTGGCCATCATCATCATCACCGCGATCTACTCCAACACCTCCGCCATCTTCAGCAACATATCCATCACCTTCCCACCTCTATCTACAGCAGTCCACTCTCCCGCAACCCGCTGTACCCTCTACTTGAACATGGTGCTTTATGCTTCATATTATTATCCAATGATGTGTTGTCATCCTATGATGTCTGAGTAGATTTTCGTTGTCCTATCGTTGGTTGATGAATTGGTATGATTGATTTAATTTGCTTGTGGTTATGTTGCTGTCCTTTGGTGCCCATAATATGATTGCGCGCGTCGATCACACCCTAGGGTTAGTTGTATGTTGATAGGACTATGTATTGGAGGCCAAGAGTGACAGAAGCTTCAACCTAGCATAGAAATTGATGCATACGGGATTGAAGGGGGACCAATATATCTTAATGCTATGGTTGGGTTTTACCTTAATGAATGTTAGTAGTTGCGGATGCTTGCTAATAGTTCCAATCATAAGTGCATAGAATTCCAAGTCAGGGATGACATGCTAGCAGTGGCATCTCCCACATAATACTTGCTATCGGTCTAGTAAAGTAGTCAATTGCTTAGGGGCAATTTCGCAACTCCAACCACCACTTTTCCACACTCGCTATATTTACTTTATTGTTTCTTTATCTAAACAACCCCTACTTTTTATTTACGTACTCTTTATTATCTTGCAAACCTATCCAACAACACCTACAAAGTACTTCTAGTTTCATACTTGTTCTAGGTAAAGAGAACGTCAAGCGTGCGTAGAGTTGTATCGGTGGTCGATAGAACTTGAGGGAATATTTGTTCTACCTTTAGCTCCTCGTTGGGTTCGACACTCTTACTTATCGAAAACTGTTGCGATCCCCTATACTTGTGGGTTATCAAGACCTTTTTCTGGCGCCGTTGCCGGGGAGCAATAGCGTGGGGTGAATATTCTCGTGTGTGCTTGTTTGCTTTATCACTAAGTAATTTTTATTTGCTGTTCTTAGTTGTTTTCTATCTTTAGTTATGGGTAGGAAACGCAAAATACCAAAAATTAGTTGTACCTACCAAACCAATGGTTGAAGAACCACTCAAAATCTATCACACTGCTGAAGGTTATTACTTGGATCATCTTCGATCCCTTTGTGCTTGTGCCGAAACCCCAACTAGCTTAGTTGAGGGAAAATCTTTAGATCAGCATGCTTGTTATGTGCGGCACCGTATATCTGAAAAAGGGAAATTATTATGGAGTCAAATTCAACGTTTGCAATGCTATGCTTGGAATTTATGTGAATTATATGATTTTACTTGTTGTTCTGAAAGCCCCAAGAAACACCTTCCCTACCAATGTGAGTTTATTGATAATGGAATCTTATCTTCTTATGCTAAAGGTGTTTATAGTTACTATGATGTTCAACAAATTGAAGAATTTGTTGCTTTTGAGGGTGCTTATGAAATTGCTTCTTTGATTGAAAAGTATGATGCTACCTTTCATAAATCTGAAAATTTTGTTATACTTAAATATTGCTATGATAATTATGCTTCTAATACCTATGTTAAACAATATATTGAGGAATACTCCGCTGTCCAAGAAGAGACTAATATTTTGCTGGAGTCTATGGAAGAAGAAATTGATGACACTATGAGCTCATTGGATGAAAAAGATGAGGAGGAGAGCGAAGAACAAAAGGAGGAAGAGCGAATTGATCACCCGTGCCCACCTTCTAATGAGAGTAACTCTTCAACTCATACATTGTTTAATTCCCCTTCATGCTTACCGAAGAATGAATATTATGATAATTGCTATGATCCCGTCGATTCTTTTGAAATATCCCTTTTTGATGATGCTTGCTATGCTTGTGGCCAAGATGCCAATACGAATTATGCTTATGGAGATGAACTTGCTATAGTTCCTTATGTTAAACATGAAATTGTTGCTATTGCACCCACACATGATAGTCCTATTATCTTTTTGAATTCTCCCGATTACACTATATCGGAGAAGTTTGCACTTATTAAGGATTACATTGATGGGTTTCCTTTTACCGTTGCACATGATAATTTTGATGAATATAATATGCATGTGCTTGGTGCTCCTACTTGCAATTATTATGAGAGAGGAACTATATCTGCACCTCTCTATGTCTCCAACATGATAAAATTGCAAGAAACTGTTTATACTATGCATTGGTTACTAGGTGTGCATGAATTGTTCTTTTATGACATGCCGATGCATAGGGAGAGAGTTAGAATTCGTCATTGCTTGATATATGTTGCTTTGTGCTCACTACTAAATTACAAATCATTGCTAATTAAAATTGGCTTTGATATACCTTAGGATCCGGGTGGATTCGCTACTTGAGCACTATATGCCTAGCTTAATGGCTTTAAAGAAAGCGCTGCCAGGGAGACAACCCAGAAGTTTTAGAGAGTCATTTATTTCTGTTGAGTGATTTTATATAGTTTAAAAACAACAAAAATAAAGAGAAGAACCCAAAACTTTTCAAAAAGGAAAGTGAAAGTGAGAAAGACAAGCACAGTTGAAGTGGGAGAGCTCCTTGAACTTTGTTCATGCTCACGGAAACTTTGTGAATCTTGATTACAAAAAATTTTCAACAAAAATAGTTATCCCCTTGTACAATTCCATTGTATTATAAAAATAATGTGCCAATGTTTGCCTTTAGGATGTTTACATTTGCTTGATGGTTTGTATGGTGCATGACAGAAACTTTTGCTGTAGTGCGTGATTTTACATTTTTAGCTGGAACGTCAAATGGTTCTGATTCTTTTTTCACTGTCTTTCTATACAATTTTTTTATTTTTCGTAATTTTGGTAGAATTGTTCAAGTACCATAAGCATGGTGAATGTTCACATTATTACAGACTGTTCTGTTTTAGACAGATTCTGTTTTTGATGCATAGTTTGCTTGTTTTGATGAAACTATCAATTTATATCAGTGGATTAAGCCATGAAAAATTTATATTACAGTAGACACAATGCAAAAACAAAATATGAATTGGTTTGCAACGGTACCTACAGTAGTGAATTGCTTTATTATACTAATAGATCTTACCGAGTTTTCTGTTGAAGTTTTTTGTGGATGAAGTGTTCGATGATCGGGAAGGTTTCGATGTGAGAAGAAGGAAGAGAGGCAAGAGCTCAAGCTTGGGGATGCCCGAGACACCGCAAGTAAATATTCAAGGAGACTCAAGCGTCTAAGCTTGGGGATGCTGGGGAGGCATCCCCTCTTTCTTCAACAAATATCGATATGTTTTCGGATTCGTTTCGTTCATGCGATATGTGCAAGTCTTGGAGCGTCTTTTTGTTGGGGAATGTAGCAGAATTTTAAAATTATCTATGCATCACCAAGATAAATCTATGTAGTCATCTAGCAACGAGGGAGAGGGGAGTGCATCTACATACCCTCGTAGATCGCGAGCGGAAGCGTTCAAGAGAACGGGGTTGATGGAGTCGTACTCGTCGTGATCCAAATCACCGTTGACCTAGCGCCGAACGGACGGCACCTCCGCGTTCAACACACGTATGGTTGGGAAGACGTCTCCTCCAACTTGATCCAGCAAGGGGGGAGGAGAGGTTGATGGAGATCCAGCAGCACGACGGCGTGGTGGTGGAAGCAACGGTGATCTCGGCAGGGCTTCGCCAAGCTTAGGGAGAGGGAGAAGTGTCACGGGAGGAAGAGGGAGGCGCCATGGGCTAGGGTGCGGCTGCCCTCCCTCCCCCCACTATATATAGAACTCCTAGGGGGGCTCCGGCCCAAGGAGATACAATCTCCAAGGGGGGCGGCGGCCAAGGGGGGTGGAGTGCCCCCCAAGCCAAGTGGGGCGCCCCCCACCCCTAGGGTTTCCAACCCTAGGCACAGGGGAGGCCCAAGGGGGGCGCACCAGCCCACTAGGGGCTGGTTCCCCTCCCACTTCAGCCCATGGGGCCCTCCGGGACAGGTGGCCCCACCCGGTGGACCCCCGGGACCCTTCTGGTGGTCCCGGTACAATACCGATTACCCCCGAAACTTTCCCGATGGCCGAAACTTGACTTCCTATATATAAATCTTCACCTCCAGACCATTCCGGAACTCCTCGTGATGTCCGGGATCTCATCCGAGACTCCGAACAAATTTAGGGTTACCGTATACTAATATCTCAACAACCCTAGCGTCACCGAACCTTAAGTGTGTAGACCCTATGGGTTCGGGAGACACACAGACATGACCGAGATGACTCTCTGGTCAATAACCAACAGCGGGATCTGGATACCCATGTTGGCTCCCACATGCTCCTCGATGATCTCATCGGATGAACCACGATGTCGAGGATTCAATCAATCCCGTATACAATTCCCTTTGTCAATCGGTACGTTACTTGCCCGAGACTCGATCGTCGGTATCCCAATACCTCATTCAATCTCGTTACCGGCAAGTCACTTTACTCGTACCGTAATGCATGATCCCGTGATCAACCACTTGGTCACATTGATCTCATTATGATGATGCATTACCGAGTGGGCCCAGAGATACCTCTCCGTCATATGGAGTGACAAATCCCAGTCTTGATTCGTGCCAACCCAACAGACACTTTCGGAGATACCCGTAGTGTACCTTTATAGTCACCCAGTTACGTTGTGACGTTTGGCACACCCAAAGCACTCCTACGGTATCCGGGAGTTGCACAATCTCATGGTCTAAGGAAATGATACTTGACATTTGGAAAAGCTATAGCAAACGAACTACACGATCTTTAAGCCATGCTTAGGATTGGGTCTTGTCCATCACATCATTCTCCTAATGATGTGATCCCTTTATCAATGACATCCAATGTCCATAGTCAGGAAACCATGACTATCTTTTGATCAACGAGCTAGTCAACTAGAGTCTCACTAGGGACATGTTGTGGTCTATGTATTCACACATGTATTACGATTTCCGGATAACACAATTATAGCATGAACAATAGACAATTATCATGAACAAGGAAATATAATAATAACCATTTTATTATAGCCTCCAGGGCATATTTCCAGCAGTCTCCCACTTGCACTAGAGTCAATAATCTAGTTACATTGTGATGAATCGAACACCCATACAGTTCTGGTGTTGATCATGTTTTGCTCTAGGGAGAGGTTTAGTCAACGGATCTGCCACATTCAGGTCCGTATGTACTTTACAAATATCTATGTCTCCATTTTGAACACTTTCACGAATGCAGTTGAAGCGACGCTTGATATGCCTGGTCTTCCTGTGAAACCTGGGCTCCTTGGCAAGGGCAATAGCTCCAGTGTTGGACCATTGGGAATGACTCCTAGGTCGGTAATGAACTCCTTCACCCAGATTGCTTCTTGTGCTGCCTCCGAGGCTTCCATGTACTCCGCTTCACATGTAGATCCCGCCACAACGCTTTGCTTGCAACTGCACCAGCTTACTGCCCCACCATTCAAAATATACACGTATCCGGTTTGTGGCTTAGAGTCATCCAGATCTGTGTCGAAGCTAGCATTGACGTAAGCCTTTACGACGGGCTCTTCGTCACCTCCATAAACGAGAAACATATCCTTAGTCCTCTTCAGGTACTTCAGGATATTCTTGACCGCTGTCCAGTGTTCCCTGCCGGGATTACTTTGGTACCTTCCTACCAAACTTACGGCAAGGTTTACATTAGGTCTGGTACACAGCATAGCATACATGATAGACCCTATGGTTGAGGCATAGGGGACGACATTCATCTTTTCTCTATCTTCTGCCGTGGTCGGGCATTGAGCCGTGCTCAATCTCGTACCTTGCAATACAAGCAAGAACCCCTTCTTTGACTGATCCATATTGAACTTCTTTAATATCTTGTCAAGGTACGTACTCTGTGAAAGACCAATGAGGCGTCTCGATCTATCTCTATAGATCTTGATGCCTAATATGTAAGCAGCTTCTCCAAGATCCTTCATTGAAAAACACTTGTTCAAGTAGGCCTTTATGCTTTCCAAGAATTCTATATCATTTCCCATCAATAGTATGCCATCCACATATAATATGAGAAATGCTACAGAGCTCCCACTCACTTTCTTGTAAATGCAAGCTTCTCCATAAGTCTGCATAAACCCAAACGCTTTGATCATCTCATGAAAATGAATGTTCCAACTCCGAGATGCTTGCACCAGCCCATAGATCGAGCGTTGGAGCTTGCACACCTTGTCAGCATTCTTAGGATCGACAAAACCTTCCGGCTGCATCATATACAATTCTTCCTTAAGGAAACCATTAAGGAATGTCGTTTTGACGTCCATTTGCCATATCTCATAGTCATAGAATGCGGCAATTGCTAACATGATTCGGACGGACTTCAGCTTCGCTACAGGTGAGAAAGTCTCATCGTAGTTAACCCATTGAACTTGTCGATAACCCTTAGCGACAAGCCGAGCTTTATAGATGGTTACATTACCATCCGCGTCTGTCTTCTTCTTAAAGATCCATTTATTTTCTATGGCTCGCCGATCATCGGGCAAGTCAGTCAAAGTCCATACTTTGTTTTCATACATGGATCCTATCTCGGATTTCATGGCTTCCAGCCATTTTTCGGAATCTGGGCCCGACATCGCTTCCTCATAGTTCGAAGGTTCACCATTGTCTAACAACATGATTTCCAGGACAGGGTTGCCGTACCACTCTGGTGTGGAACGTGTCCTTGTGGACCTACGAAGTTCAGTAGCTACATGATCTGAAGTTTCATGATCATCATCATTAACTTCCTCTCTAGTCGGTGCAGGCACCTCAGGAACATTTTCTTGAGCTGCGCTACTCTCCGGTTCAAGAGGCAATACTTCATCAAGTTCTACTTTCCTCCCACTGACTACTTTTGAGAGAAACTCTTTCTCTAGAAAGGATCCATCCTTGGCAACAAAGATCTTGCCTTCAGATCTGAGGTAGAAGGTATACCCAATAGTTTCTTTAGGGTATCCTATGAAGACGCATTTTTCCGATTTGGGTTCGAGCTTTTCAGGTTGAAGTTTCTTGACATAAGCATCGCATCCCCAAACTTTAAGAAACGACAGCTTAGGTTTCTTCCCAAACCATAATTCATATGGTGTCGTCTCAACGGATATCAACGGAGCCCTATTTAAAGTGAATGCGGCAGTCTCTAAAGCATAGCCCCAAAATGACAGCGATAGATCGGTAATAGACATCATAGATCGCACCATATCCAATAGAGTGCGATTACGACGTTCGGACACACCATTACGCTGAGGTGTTCCAGGCGGTGTGAGTTGTGAAACTATTCCACATTTCCCTAAGTGTGTGCCAAATTCGTGACTCAAGTATTCTCCCCCACAATCTGATCGCAAGAACTTGATTTTTCTGTCACGTTGATTCTCAACCTCACTCTGAAATTCCTTGAACTTTTCAAAGGTCTCAGACTTGTGTTTCATTAAGTAGACATACCCATATCTACTCAAGTCATCAGTGAGGGTGAGAACATAATGAAGGAAATATGCCCTAGAGGCAATAATAAAGTTATTATTTCTTTCCTTATATCATGATAAATGTTTATTATTCATGCTAGAATTGTATTAACCGGAAACATAATACATGTGTGAATACATAGACAAACAGAGTGTCACTAGTATGCCTCTACTTGACTAGCTCGTTAATCAAAGATGGTTATGTTTCCTAACCATGAACAAAGAGTTGTTATTTGATTAACGAGGTCACATCATTAGTTGAATGATCTGATTGACATGACCCATTCCATTAGCTTAGCACCCGATCGTTTAGTATGTTGCTATTGCTTTCTTCATGACTTATACATGTTCCTATAACTATGAGATTATGCAACTCCCGTTTACCGGAGGAACACTTTGGGTACTACCAAACGTCACAACGTAACTGGGTGATTATAAAGGAGTACTACAGGTGTCTCCAATGGTAGATGTTGGGTTGGTGTATTTCGAGATTAGGGTTTGTCACTCCGAGTGTCGGAGAGGTATCTCTGGGCCCTCTCGGTAATACACATTACATAAGCCTTGCAAGCATTATAACTAAGATGTTAGTTGTGAGATGATGTATTACAGAACGAGTAAAGAGACTTGCCAGTAACGAGATTGAACTAGGTATTGGATACCGACGATCGAATCTCGGGCAAGTAACATACCAATGACAAAGGGAACAACGTATGTTGTTATGCGGTCTGACCGATAAAGATCTTCGTAGAATATGTAGGAGCCAATATGGGCATCCAGGTCCCGCTATTGGTTATTGACCGGAGATGTGTCTTGGTCATGTCTACATTGTTCTCGAACCGTAGGGTCCGCACGCTTAACGTTACGATGACAGTTATTATGAGTTTATGCATTTTGATGTACCGAAGGTTGTTCGGAGTCCCGGATGTGATCATGGACATGACGAGGAGTCTCGAAATGGTCGAGACATAAAGATTGATATATTGGAAGCCTATGTTTGGACATCGGAAGTGTTCCGGGTAAAATCGGGATTTTACCGGATTACCGGGAGGGTTACCGGAACCCCCCGGGAGCCAAATGGGCCAACATGGGCCTTAGTGGAAAGGTGAAAGGGCTGCCCCATGGGCTGCGCGCCTCCCCCCTTCCCATAGTCCTATTAGGACTAGGGAAGGTGGCCGGCCACCCCCTCTCTCTTTCCCACTTGAGGAAACCTAGTTGGACTAGGATTGGAGGGGGGAGTCCTACTCCCGGTAGGAGTAGGACTCCTCCTGCGCCTCCCACCTTGGCCGGCCAGCCCCTCCCCTTGAAACCTTTATATACGGGGGCAGGGGGCACCTCTAGACACACAAGTTGATCCTTGAGATCGTTCCTTAGCCGTGTGCGGTGCCCCCTGCCACCAAATTCCACCTCGATCATACCGTTGTAGTGCTTAGGCGAAGCCCTGCGTCGGTAGTACATCAAGATCGTCACCACGCCGTCGTGCTGACGGAAGAACTCCTCCAAGCTTTGCTGGATCGGAGCCCGGGGATCGTCATCGAGCTGAACGTGTGCTAAGAACTCGGAGGTGCCGGAGTAACGGTGCTTGGATCGGTCGGATCGGGAAGAAGACGTACGACTACTTCCTCTACGTTGTGTCAACGCTTCCGTTGCGATCTACAAGGGTACGTAGATCAGACTCTCCCCCTCGTTGCTATGCATCACCATGATCTTGCGTGTGCGTAGGAAATTTTTTGAAATTACTACGTTCCCCAACAGTGGTATCAGAGCCAGGTTTTATGGTTTGATGTTATTTGCACGAGTAGAACACAAGTGAGTTGTGGCGATACAAGTCATACTGCCTACCAGCATGTCATACTTTGGTTCGGCGGTATTGTTGGACGAGACGACCCGGACCAACCTTACGCGTACGCTTACGCGAGACCGGTTCCCTCGACGTGCTTTGCACATAGATGGCTTGCGGGCGACTGTCTCTCCAACTTTAGTTGAACCGAGTATGGCTACGCCCGGTCCTTGCGAAGGTTAAAACGGAGTCTATTTGACAAACTATCGTTGTGGTTTTGATGCGTAGGTGAGATTGGTTCTTGCTTAAGCCCGTAGCAGCCACGTAAAACTTGCAACAACAAAGTAGAGGACGTCTAACTTGTTTTTGCAGGGCATGTTGTGATGTGATATGGTCAAGGCATGATGCTGAATTTTATTGTATGAGATGATCATGTTTTGTAACCGAGTTATCGGTCGGCAACTGGCAGGAGCCATATGGTTGTCGCTTTATTGTATGCAATGCAATCGCGATGTAATGCTTTACTTTATTGCTAAACGGTAGTGATAGTCGTGGAAGCATAAGATTGGCGAGACGACAACGGTGCTACGATGGAGATCAAGGTGTCGCGCCGGTGACGATGGTGATCATGACGGTGCTTCGGAGATGGTGATCACAAGCACAAGATGATGATGGCCATATCATATCACTTATATTGATTGCATGTGATGTTTATCTTTTATGCATCTTATCTTGCTTTGATTGACGGTAGCATTATAAGATGATCTCTCACTAAATTATAAAGAAGTGTTCTCCCGGAGTATGCACCGTTGCGAAAGTTCTTCGTGCTGAGACACCACGTGATGATCGGGTGTGATAGGCTCTGCGTTCAAATACAACGGGTGCAAAACAGTTGCACACGCGGAATACTCAGGTTATACTTGACGAGCCAAGCATATACAGATATGGCCTCGGAACACGGAGACCGAAAGGTCGAGCGTGAATCATATAGTAGATATGATCAACATAATGATGTTCACCGATGAAACTACTCCATCTCACGTGATGATCGGACATGGTTTAGTTGATTTGGATCACGTGATCACTTAGAGGATTAGAGGGATGTCTATCTAAGTGGGAGTTCTTAAGTAATATGATTAATTGAACTTAAATTTATCATGAACTTAGTACCTGATAGTATCTTGCTTGTTTATGTTGATTGTAGATAGATGGCTCGTGCTGTTGTTCCGTTGAATTTTAATGCGTTCCTTGAGAAAGCAAAGTTGAAAGATGATGGTAGCAATTACACGGACTGGGTCCATAACTTGAGGATTATCCTCATTGCTGCACAGAAGAATTACGTCCTGGAAGCACCGCTGGGTGCCAGGCCTGCTGCTGGAGCAACACCAGATGTTATGAACGTCTGGCAGAGCAAAGCTGATGACTACTCGATAGTTCAGTGTGCCATGCTTTACGGCTTAGAATCGGGACTTCAACGACGTTTTGAACGTCATGGAGCATATGAGATGTTCCAGGAGTTGAAGTTGATATTTCAAGCAAATGCCCGGATTGAGAGATATGAAGTCTCCAATAAGTTCTATAGCTGCAAGATGGAGGAGAACAGTTCTGTCAGTGAGCATATACTCAAAATGTCTGGGTATAACAATCACTTGATTCAGATGGGAGTTAATCTTCCAGATGATTGCGTCATTGACAGAATTCTCCAATCACTGCCACCAAGCTACAAGAGCTTCATGATGAACTATAATATGCAAGGGATGAACAAGACTATTCCCGAGCTCTTCGCAATGCTGAAAGCTGCGGAGGTAGAAATCAAGAAGGAGCATCAAGTGTTGATGGTTAACAAAACCACTAGTTTCAAGAAAAAGGGCAAAGGGAAGAAGAAGGGGAACTTCAAGAAGAACGGCAAGCAAGTTGCTACTCAGGAGAAGAAACCCAACTCTGGACCTAAGCCTGAAACTGAGTGCTTCTACTGCAAGCAGACTGGTCACTGGAAGCGGAACTGCCCCAAGTATTTGGCGGATAAGAAGGATGGCAAGGTGAACAAAGGTATATGTGATATACATGTTATTGATGTGTACCTTACTAATGCACGCAGTAGCACCTGGGTATTTGATACTGGTTCTATTGCTAATATTTGCAACTCAAAACAGGGACTACGGATTAAGCGAAGATTAGCTAAGGACGAGGTGACGACGCGTGTGGGAAACGGTTCCAAAGTCGATGTGATCGCGGTCGGCACGCTACCTCTACATCTACCTTCGGGATTAATATTAGACCTAAATAATTGTTATTTGGTGCCAGCGTTGAGCATGAACATTATATCTGGATCTTGTTTAATGCGAGACGGTTATTCATTTAAATCGGAGAATAATGGTTGTTCTATTTATATGAGTAATATCTTTTATGGTCATGCACCCTTGAAGAGTGGTCTATTCTTGTTAAATCTCGATAGTAGTGATACACATATTCATAATGTAGAGGCCAAAAGATGCAGAGTTGATAATGATAGTGCAACTTATTTGTGGCACTGCCGTTTAGGTCATATCAGTATAAAGCGCATGAAGAAACTCCATACTGATGGACTTTTGGAACCACTTGATTATGAATCACTTGGTACTTGCGAACCGTGCCTCATGGGCAAGATGACTAAAACACCGTTCTCCGGTACTATGGAGAGAGCAACAGATTTATTGGAAATCATACATACCGATGTATGTGGTCCGATGAATATTGAGGCTCGTGGCGGATATCGTTATTTTCTCACCTTCACAGATGATTTAAGTAGATATGGGTATATCTACTTGATGAAACACAAGTCTGAAACATTTGAAAAGTTCAAGGAATTTCAGAGTGAAGTTGAAAATCATCGTAACAAGAAAATAAAGTTTCTACGATCTGATTGTGGAGGAGAATATTTGAGTTACGAGTTCGGTATACATTTGAAAAATTGTGGAATAGTTTCGCAACTCACGCCACCCGGAACACCACAGCGTAATGGTGTGTCCGAACGTCGTAATCGTACTTTACTAGATATGGTACGATCTATGATGTCTCTTACTGATTTACCGCTATCATTTTCGGGATATGCTTTAGAGACGGCCGCATTCACGTTAAATAGGGCACCATCAAAATCCGTTGAGACGACGCCTTATGAACTGTGGTTTGGCAAGAAACCAAAGTTGTCGTTTCTTAAAGTTTGGGGTTGCGATGCTTATGTGAAAAAGCTTCAACCTGATAAGCTCGAACCCAAATCGGAGAAATGTGTCTTCATAGGATATCCAAAGGAAACTATTGGATACACCTTCTATCACAGATCCGAAGGCAAGACTTTTGTTGCTAAATTCGGAAACTTTCTTGAGAAGGAGTTTCTCTCGAAAGAAGTGAGTGGGAGGAAAGTAGAACTTGACGAGGTAACTGTACCCGCTCCCTTATTAGAAAGTAGTACATCACAGAAAACTGTTTCTGCGACACCTACACCAATAAGTGAGGAAGTTGATGATAATGATCATGAAACTTCGGAACAAGATACTACTGAACCTCGTAGATCAACCAGAGCAAGATCCGCGCCAGAGTGGTACGGTAATCCAGTTCTGGAAGTCATGCTACTAGATCATGATGAACCTACGAACTATGAAGAAGCGATGGTGAGCCCAGATTCCGCAAAGTGGCTTGAGGCCATGAAATCTGAGATGGGATCCATGTATGAGAACAAAGTATGGACTTTGGTTGACTTGCCCGATGATCGGCAAGCAATTGAGAATAAATGGATCTTCAAGAAAAAGACTGACGCTGACGGTAATGTTACTGTCTATAAAGCTCGACTTGTTGCAAAAGGTTTTCGACAAGTTCAAGGGGTTGACTACGATGAGACATTCTCACCCGTAGCGATGCTTAAGTCTGTCAGAATCATGTTAGCAATTGCCGCATTTTATGATTATGAAATTTGGCAGATGGATGTCAAAACTGCATTCCTGAATGGATTTCTGGAAGAAGAGTTGTATATGATGCAACCAGAAGGTTTTGTCGATCCAAAGGGAGCTAACAAAGTATGCAAACTCCAGCGATCCATTTATGGGCTGGTGCAAGCATCTCGGAGTTGGAATAAACGCTTTGATAGTGTGATCAAAGCATTTGGCTTTATACAGACTTTTGGAGAAGCCTGTATTTACAAGAAAGTGAGTGGGAGCTCTGTAGCATTTCTGATATTATATGTGGATGACATATTGCTGATTGGAAATGATATAGAATTTCTGGATAGCATAAAGGGATACTTGAATAAAAGTTTTTCGATGAAAGACCTCGGGGAAGCTGCTTACATATTAGGCATAAAGATCTATAGAGATAGATCAAGACGCTTAATTGGACTTTCACAAAGCACATACCTTGACAAGATTTTGAAGAAGTTAAAAATGGATCAAGCAAAGAAAGGGTTCTTGCCTGTGTTACAAGGTGTGAAGTTGAGTCAGACTCAATGCCCGACCACTGTAGAAGATAGAGAGAAAATGAAAGATGTTCCCTATGCTTCAGCCATAGGCTCTATCATGTATGCAATGCTGTGTACCAGACCTGATGTGTGCCTTGCTATAAGTTTAGCAGGGAGGTACCAAAGTAATCCAGGAGTGGATCACTGGACAGCGGTCAAGAACATCCTGAAATACCTGAAAAGGACTAAGGATATGTTTCTCGTATATGGAGGTGACAAAGAGCTCACCGTAAGAGGTTACGTTGATGCAAGCTTTGACACTGATCTGGACGATTCTAAATCGCAAACCGGATACGTGTTTACTTTAAACGGTGGAGCTGTCAGTTGGTGCAGTTCTAAACAAAGCGTCGTAGCGGGATCTACACGTGAAGCGGAGTACATAGCTGCTTCGGAAGCAGCGAACGAAGGAGTCTGGATGAAGGAGTTCATATCTGATCTAGGTGTCATACCTAGTGCATCGGGTCCAATGAAAATCTTTTGTGACAATACTGGTGCAATTGCTTTGGCAAAGGAATCCAGATTTCACAAAAGGACCAAACACATCAAGAGACGCTTCAACTCCATCCGGGATCTAGTCCAGGTGGGAGACATAGAGATTTGCAAGATACATACGGATCTGAATGTTGCAGACCCGTTGACTAAGCCTCTTCCACGAGCAAAACATGATCAGCACCAAGGCTCCATGGGTGTTAGAATCATTACTGTGTAATCTAGATTATTGACTCTAGTGCAAGTGGGAGACTGAAGGAAATATGCCCTAGAGGCAATAATAAAGTTATTATTTATTTCCTTATATCATGATAAATGTTTATTATTCATGCTAGAATTGTATTAACCGGAAACATAATACATGTGTGAATACATAGACAAACAGAGTGTCACTAGTATGCCTCTACTTGACTAGCTCGTTAATCAAAGATGGTTATGTTTCCTAACCATGAACAAAGAGTTGTTATTTGATTAACGAGGTCACATCATTAGTTGAATGATCTGATTGACATGACCCATTCCATTAGCTTAGCACCCGATCGTTTAGTATGTTGCTATTGCTTTCTTCATGACTTATACATGTTCCTATGACTATGAGATTATGCAACTCCCGTTTGCCGGAGGAACACTTTGTGTGCTACCAAACATCACAACGTAAATGGGTGATTATAAAGGAGTACTACAGGTGTCTCCAATGGTAGATGTTGGGTTGGCGTATTTCGAGATTAGGGTTTGTCACTCCGAGTGTCGGAGAGGTATCTCTGGGCCCTCTCGGTAATACACATTACATAAGCCTTGCAAGCATTATAACTAAGATGTTAGTTGTGAGATGATGTATTATGGAACGAGTAAAGAGACTTGCCAGTAACGAGATTGAACTAGGTATTGGATACCGACGATCGAATCTCGGGCAAGTAACATACCGATGACAAAGGGAACAACGTATGTTGTTATGCGGTCTGACCGATAAAGATCTTCGTAGAATATGTAGGAGCCAATATGGGCATCCAGGTCCCGCTATTGGTTATTGACCGGAGACGTGTCTCGGTCATGTCTACATTGTTCTCGAACCGTAGGGTCCGCACGCTTAACGTTACGATGACAGTTATTATGAGTTTATGCATTTTGATGTACCGAAGGTTGTTCGGAGTCCCGGATGTGATCACGGACATGACGAGGAGTCTCGAAATGGTCGAGACATAAAGATTGATATATTGGAAGCCTATGTTTGGACATCGGAAGTGTTCCGGGTAAAATCGGGATTTTACCGGATTACCGGGAGGGTTACCGGAACCCCCCGGGAGCCAAATGGGCCAACATGGGCCTTAGTGGAAAGGTGAAAGGGCTGCCCCATGGGCTGCGCGCCTCCCCCCTTCCCCTAGTCCTATTAGGACTAGGGAAGGTGGCCGGCCACCCCCTCTCTCTTTCCCACTTGAGGAAACCTAGTTGGACTAGGATTGGAGGGGGGAGTCCTACTCCCGGTAGGAGTAGGACTCCTCCTGCGCCTCCCACCTTGGCCGGCCAGCCCCTCCCCTTGAAACCTTTATATACGGGGGCAGGGGGCACCTCTAGACACACAAGTTGATCCTTGAGATCGTTCCTTAGCCGTGTGCGGTGCCCCCTACCATCAAATTCCACCTCGATCATACCGTTGTAGTGCTTAGGCGAAGCCCTGCGTCGGTAGTACATCAAGATCGTCACCACGCCGTCGTGCTGACGGAACTCCTCCCCGAAGCTTTGCTGGATCGGAGCCCGGGGATCGTCATCGAGCTGAACGTGTGCTAAGAACTCGGAGGTGCCGGAGTAACGGTGCTTGGATCGGTCGGATCGGGAAGAAGACGTACGACTACTTCCTCTACGTTGTGTCAACGCTTCCGTTGCGATCTACAAGGGTACGTAGATCAGACTCTCCCTCTCGTTGCTATGCATCACCATGATCTTGCGTGTGCGTAGGAAAATTTTGAAATTACTACGTTCCCCAACACATAACGATAGCCACCGCGAGCCTCAACGCTCATTGGACCGCACACATCAGTATGTATGATTTTCAATAAGTTGGTTGCTCGCTCCATTGTTCCTGAGAACGGAGTCTTAGTCATTTTACCCATGAGGCATGGTTCGCACGTGTCAAATGATTCGTAATCAAGAGACTCCAAAAGTCAATCTGCATGGAGCTTCTTCATGCGTTTGACACCTATGTGACCAAGGCGGCAGTGCCACAAGTATGTGGGACTATCATTATCAACCTTACATCTTTTGGTATTCACACTATGAATATGTGTAACATTACGCTCGAGATTCATGAAGAATAAACCATTCACCAGTGGAGCATGACCATAAAACATATCTCTCATATAAATAGAACAACCATTATTCTCGGATTTAAATGAGTAGCCATCTCGAATTAAACGAGATCCTAATACAATGTTCATGCTCAAAGCTGGCACTAAATAACAATTATTGAGGTTTAAAATTAATCCCGTAGGTAAATGTAGAGGTAGCGTGCCGATGGCGGTCACATCGACCTTGGAACCATTTCCGACGCACATCGTCACCTTGTCCTTTGCCAGTCTCCGCTTATTCAGCAGCTCCTTCTTTGAGTTACAAATGTGAGCAACCGCACCAGTATCAAATACCCAGGAGCTACTACGAGTACTGGTAAGGTACACATCAATTACATGTATATCACATATACCTTTAGTGTTGCCAGCCTTCTTGTCCGCTAAGTATTTGGGGCAGTTCCGCTTCCAGTGACCACTTCCCTTGCAATAAAAACACTCAGTCTCAGGCTTGGGTCCATTCTTTGACTTCTTCCCGGTAGCTTGCTTACCGGGCGCGGCAACTCCCTTGCCGTCCTTCTTGAAGTTTTTTACCCTTGCCTTTCTTGAACTTAGTGGTTTTATTCACCATCAACACTTGATGTTCCTTTTTGATTTCCACCTCCGCTGATTTCAGCATTGAATATACCTCAGGAATGGTCTTTTCCATCCCCTGCATATTGAAGTTCATCACAAAGCTCTTGTAGCTCGGTGGAAGCGACTTAAGGATTCTGTTAATGACCGCGTCATCCGAGAGATTAACTCCCAGCTGAGTCAAGCGGTTATGCAACCTAGACATTTTGAGTATGTGCTCACTGACAGAACTATTTTCCTCCATCTTACAACTGAAGAACTTTTCGGAGACTTCATATCTCTCGACCCGGGCATGAGCTTGGAAAACCATTTTCAGCTCTTCGAACATCTCATATGCTCCGTGTTGCTCAAAACGCTTTTGGAGCCCCGATTCTAAGTTGTAAAGCATGCCGCACTGAACGAGGGAGTAATCATAAGCACGTGACTGCCAAGCATTCATAACGTCTTGGTTTTCTGGGATGGGTGCGTCACCTAGTGGTGCTTCTAGGGCATAATCTTTCTTGGCAGCTATGAGGATGATCCTCAGGTTTCGGACCCAGTCCGTATAGTTGCTGCCATCATCTTTCAGCTTGGTTTTCTCTAGGAACGCGTTGAAGTTGAGGACAATGTGGGCCATTTGATCTACAAGACATATTGTAATGATTTTAGACTAAGTTCATGATAATTAAGTTCATCTAATCAAATTATTCAATGAACTCCCACTCAGATATACATCCCTCTAGTCATCTAAGTGAAACATGATCCGAGTCAGCTAGGCCGTGTCTGATCATCAGGTGAGACGGACTAGTCAACATCGGTGAACATCTTCATGTTGATCGTATCTTCTATACGACTCATGCTCGACCTTTCGGTCTTCCGTGTTCCGAGTCCATGTCTGTACATGCTAGGCTCGTCAAGTCAACCTAAGTGTATTGCGTGTGTAAATCTGGCTTACACCCGTTGTATTCGAATGTTAGAATCTATCACACCCGATCATCACGTGGTGCTTCGAAACAACGAACCTTCGCAACGGTGCACAGTTAGGAGGAACACTTTCTTGAAATTATTACGAGGGATCATCTTATTTAAGCTACCATCGTTCTAAGCAAATAAGATGTAAAACATGATAAACATTACATGCAATCAAATAGTGACATGATATGGCCAATATCATTTGCTCCTTTTGATCTCCATCTTCGGGGCTCCATGATCATCGTTGTCACCGGCATGACACCATGATCTCCATCATCGTGTCTTCTTGAAGTTGTCTCGTCATCTATTACTTCTACTACTATGGATAACGCTTTAGCAATAAAGTAAAGTAATTACATGAAGTTTATGTTGACACGCAGGTCATAAATAAATTAAGACAACTCCTATGGCTCCTGCCGGTTGTCATACGCATCGACATGCAAGTCGTGATTCCTATTACAAGAACATGATCAATCTCATACATCACATATATCATTCATCACATCCTTTTGGCCATATCACATCACACGGCACATGCTGCAAAAACAAGTTAGACGTCCTCTAATTGTTATTGCAAGTTTTTATATGGCTGCTATAGGTTTCTAGCAAGAACGTTTCTTATCTACGCCAAAACCACAACGTGATATGCCAATTTCTATTTACCCTTCATAAGGACCCTTTTCATTGAATCCGATCCGACTAAAGTGGGAGAGACAGACACCCGCCAGCCACCTTATGCAACTAGTGCATGTCAATCGGTGGAACCAGTTTCACGTAAGCGTACGCGTAAGGTCGGTCCGGGCGGTTTCATCCCACGATGCCGTAGAATCAAGATAAGACTAGTACCGGCAAGTAAATTGACAATATCGACGCCCACAACTGCTTTGTGTTCTACTCGTGCTTAGAAACTACGCATAGACCTAGCTCATGATGCCACTGTTGGGGAACGTAGCAGAATTTTAAAATTTTCTACGCATCACCAAGATCAATCTATGGAGTCATCTAGCAACGAGGGAGAGGGGAGTGCATCTACATACCCTTGTAGATCACGAGCGCAAGCGTTCAAGAGAACGGGGTTGATGGAGTCGACTCGTCGTGATCCAAATCACCGTTGACCTAGCGCCGAACGGACGGCACCTCCGCGTTCAACACACGTACGGTTGGGAAGATGTCTCCTCCAACTTGATCCAGCAAGGGGGAAGGAGAGGTTGATGGTGATCCAGCAGCACAATGGCGTGGTGGTGGAAGCAACGGTGATCTCGGCAGGGCTTCGCCAAGCCCAGGGAAAGGGAGAAGTGTCATGGGAGGGAGAGGGAGGCGCCAGGGGCTAGGGTGCGGCTGCCCTCCCTCCCCCACTATATATAGGACCCCTAGGGGGGCGCCGATGCTAAGAGATGCAATCTCCAAGGGGGGCGGCGGCCAAGGGGGTGGAGTAGTGCCCCCCAAGCCAAGTGGGGCACACCCCACCCCTAGGGTTTCCAACCCTAGGCGCAGGGGGAGGCCCAAGGGGGGCGCACCAGCCCACTAGGGGCTGGTTCCCCTCCCCCTTCAGCCCATGGGGCCCTTCGGGACAGGTGGCCCCACCCGGTGGACCCCCGGGACACTTCTGGTGGTCCCGATACAATACCGATTACCCCCGAAACTTTCCCGATGGCCGAAACTTAACTTCCTATCTATAAATATTCACCTCCGGACCATTCCGGAACTCCTCGTGATGTCAGGGTTCTCATCCGGGACTCCGAACAACTTTTGGGTTACCGTATACTAATATCTCAACAACCCTAGCGTCACCGAACCTTAAGTGTGTAGACCCTAACTTTTTTTCATGAGAGATGGATAAATAGGCCGGTATATACTTGAAGGTAGTACAGTTCTGGGAATACTGTGTTAATGAATGAATCTCATCTCCACAAAGTTGCTTCGTAGATCTTTTTTCTTCCAGAATCTTCT